>NW_024081366.1:136445-197513 GCF_003009895.1 Hyaena hyaena
AGCAACATACAGAAAATGAAAGTAGATCATTTTCTCACAGCATACACAAAAATAAACTCAAAATGGATAAAGGACCTGAATGTGAGACAGGAAACCATCAAAATCCTAGAAGAGAAAGCAGGAAACCACCTCCTTGACCTCAACTGCGGCAATTTCTTGCTCAACACATCCCCAAAGGCAAGGGAATCAAGAGCAAAAATGAATTATTGGGACCTCATCAAAATTAAAAGCTTCTGCACGGCAAAGGAAACAATCTACAAAACTAATAGGCAACCGACAGAATGGGAAAGATAGTTGCAAATGACATATTAGATAAAGGGTTAGTATCCAAAATCTATAAGGAACTCACCAAACTCCATACTTGAAAAACAAACAATCCAGTGAAGACATAGGCAGCAGACATGAACAGACACTTCTCCAAAGAGGACATCCAGATGGCCAACAGACACATGAAACAATGCTCAGCATCCCTCTTTATCAGGGAAATACAAATCAAAACCACACTGAGATACCAACTCACGCTGGTCAGAGTGGCTAATATGAGCAAATCAGAGAACTCTAGATGCTGGCGAGGATGTGGAGAAATGGGCACCCTCTTACACTGTTGGTGGGAATGTCAGCTGTTACAGCCCCTCTGGAAAACTGTATGGAGGTTCCTCAAAAAATTAACACTAGAACTCCCCTATGACACTGCTATAGCACTGCTAGGAATTTACCCAAGGGATACAGGAGTGCTGATGCATAGGGGCACATGAACCCCAATATTCATTGCAGCACTCTCCACAATAGCCAAAACATGGAAAGAGCCTAAGTGTCCATCAACTGATGAATGGATTAAGGAGATGTGGTTTATTTATACAATGGAATACTACATGGCAATGAGAAAGAATGAAATCTGGCCATGTGTAGCAACATGGATGGACCTTGAGGGTGTTATGCTGAATGAAATAAGTCAGGCAGATGACAGATACTATATGTTTGCACGTATAGGAGGATTAGGAGGAACTTAACAGACCATAGGGGAGAAGAAGGGAGGAAAAATAGTGGGGGAGAGGGAGGGAGGCAAACCATGAGAGACTCTTGAATGCTGAGAACAAACTGATGGCAGATGGGGTGGGGGGATGGGAAGGGGGGTGATGGGCATAGAGGAGGGTACTTGTGGGGATGAGCACTGGGTGTTATATGGAAACCAACTTGACAATAAACTATTAAAAATAAATAAATAATAAATTAAGAAAAATCACACCTAAAAAAAAAAAAAGAAAGGTCCATTACCTGTGGGTTTGCGGCGCAGGGACATCCTAATTATCTCACTGCCTGTGTGGTAAGCAAAGCGATTCACTTTCTGGTCATAAAACCAGTCACCGGTCGCCTTCTTCAGTTCTCTAGGAAGGGATAAAAGAAAATGACAGATGTATTTAAAAAATGGCCCTCATCATTCAGCTAACAAAGGCCAAGGAGGGAAATTCTCACCACAGCTGGGGCCTAATTTCCACACTCCATAGGTGATACTCACATTTCCTTGGCACACACTTTGCACCTCCAGGTACCATTGCATTCCTGGATTCGGCAGTCCCGACATACCAGATGATTACAGCCCCGACAAGTGTTGGTCTTGGGAGTCAAACGACCCAGGCTTTCCTGGCACCGAGCACAGGTCCGATCACTATAGTGCTGGCTGCCCCTCTTGGCCCCTTTCCTTTTTATCTCCAGTAACTCATTCTTCAGTCGCCTGCCAAGACCCCAAAGAGAAGCACAAGCAAATTCACGATCTGCACAGGTTGAATGAAGAGTTGTTGAGGGGCAGAGACAGTAAGACTATTTAGTTCCGTGAAAGCAACAACTTCAGAGCCCAACCTGACCCAGTGAGGAATTGTAAACCTCATATACGTGTTCCTCTGAAAGTCATTTGGGAGTTGTAAGGAAAGGTACAGATAAAACTGGTCAAAGGTCTGGGAACCCATGCTTTTTCTGTAACTCTCACCTAATCCTTTTCTCATCAGCTTTACGGAGCTCCTCATCTCGTTGTAGAACACTGAGGATGAAATCCCTCTCCACCTCAGACAGAAATGAGAGGTCAAGTATCTCTGACATGATGTATTCTATTTTTCTTCTTCTCTTCTTTCTTCAAAGCAGCCAGACCAGGAGAGTTACCAGAGTTGTCTGAAATAAGATAAGAACTAATTTCACACAGATAATTTACTCCAGAGTAGACCCACAGCCCTAGGACTTTTTAATAGGCTACTTTTCCCTTAAGCCTGGATAAAAAGACAATGTTGAAGTAGCTGACATATTTACCGTTCCTACTGCCATCTGAATCCTGCCCTGAAAAATGAAAAGGCTTTGATTTTTCAAGAAAAAGGGTTGAGTCTTTTCAGCAAAAGCCACTTAGTCTGGAATAAACACAGAACAGCTGAGTCAAACTTCCCCTCCACCAAGTAGATCCTCAATCATCCAATTTTCAATACTTTAAATGTTCTCATGTTCCAAGGGTATTAATCCAAGTAATCAGTTGGTCTCTATAGTAGAGGAGAAAACCACATGGGGACTCCTGCCAGTTGAAGCCCATTTCTCCCCTTTCCTGACCAGCTTCCATGTTCTCAGGACTCTGTTAGCTTTATGCAACAATCCAAAATGTTCATCACCTATTCTATCTCCCAAAGTTCTTATTGCTATCACTATCTCAAGAACATCTTCACGCTTTTCATGCACATTGTTAAGCACTCACTCTGACAGGCATTGTGCAAAGTACAAGGTATACAGAGATGAGTAAGACACAATCCCTGTCCTTAAAAAGTCCACAGACTAGTAGGGGAGACAGATACACATAAAAATAGTACAATGTACTAAGTGCTATCAGAGGGATAATAAATTAAATGCTATGGGAACCTAAAGAAGGAAGTAACTAATTTTATGTTGCATAGAGAGAAAAGAGAAAGACTTGTGTTCATGGAAGTTTTTACAGAAGAGGTGGGTTTTTCCTTATAAAACAGTAGATTTTTGTTGGTGGGGGGAAATGGTAGCAAAGATATGTTGGGGCTAAATTTTATAACTTTCACTCTTAAAAATTAAGAATTTTTTAAACTATTGCAACCTCATCAAGATTAAAAACTTCTGCACAGCAAAGGAGACAATCCATAAAACTAATAGGCAACCAACGGAATGGGAAAAGATAGTTGCAAATGACATATCAGATAAAGGGTTAATATCCAAAATCTATAAGGAACTCACCAAACTCCACACCCGAAAAACAAACAACCCAGTGAAGAAATGGGCAGAAGATATGAACAGACACTTCTCCAAAGAGGACATCCAGATGGCCAAGAGACACCTGAAACGATGCTCAGCGTCTCTCATCATCAGAGAAATACTAATCAAAAACACACTGAGATACCACCTCACGCCAGTCAGAGTGGCTAAAATGAGCAAATCAGAGAACTCGAGATGCTGGCGAGGATGTGGAGAAACGGGCACCCTCCTACACTGTTGGTGGGAATGTAAACTGGTACAGCCCCTCTGGAAAACAGAATTTTTAAATTTATTACATAGACAATTGAAATCTATCAAATATCTTTGTTGTCGCTTTGTTTTTGATGTTGGGAAATCATGTGTTCAAATTCATCTTGCAGAGATCACTCTAGCTATAGTATAGTCCAGTTCCTTTACCTAGTCTCTTCAGGTTCTATTTTTTTTTTTAGCATTTATTCAATTTTGAGAGACAGAGAATGAGTGGGGAATGGGCAGATAGAGAGGGAGACAGAGAATCTGAAACAGGCTCTGAGCCGCCAGCACAGAGCCCGATGTGGGGCTCGAACCCACAAACCGTGAGATCATGACCTGAGCTGAAGTCGGATGCTTAACCAACTGAGCCACACAGGTGCCCCCTCAGGTTCTATTTTTAAGCCCTCATTCATCTCACACTCCCATTTCCCTTTCTTTCAGTTCCCATCAGACATCTTTATTTCATACTAGTAAAGACAAAGGCTTTAGAATACACCACCCAAGACTTCTCACCTCCCTTCCTCCTCTCCCATTACTTGACAATCTGATTCCTTTCAAAAAAGCCATATCCCACCTCCCACCTCCCCTTGGACCATGGGTTGCTGTTTAAAACACTAACCCTGTTACCAGCCAGTTGGCTTGAGATGCAATCTTGCACAATCAGTAGTGGGAAGAAGAAAACATGATAATTTTTTAAAAATCTGAGGCAAGGAGAAAAAAGAAAGCATAGAAAAAAAATCAAACAGCCAAAAGAAGATGGTAAAAACAAACTCTAATATATCAATAAACATAAAAAAAAACATATATAAGCAAAACTCACCCATTAAAATGCAGAGGTTAATAGACTGGATAAATTTTTTAAAAATCCAGCTATGTGCCATTTTACAAGGGACACATCTAAAATATAAAGATGAGGAAAGATTGAAAATAAAAAAAGATGGAAAAAGATACACCAGGTAAATGCCAACTCAAAGAAAGTTGGGGTAGCTATATTTACATCTAAACAATAAAACTTCAAGACAATAAAAGCATTATAACACATAAAGAAAATTAGTACATAGAGTAAATAAACCTGTATGCACTCATAAAATACTTCTAAATATATAAATGAAGATTAAGTATACTAGAGAGAAATTGAAAAACCAATAATCAAAAAGGGATATTTTCAGTTATTGATAGTACAGAAGATAAAAAATTAGTAAATATATAGACATGATGAACAATAAAATAAGCTTGATTTAGTGGACATATGTATAAATCTATATCCAACTGTAAAATAACATTCTTTTCAAGCACATATGGACCATTTACCTCCCCCGAATGATCATGTACTAGGTTATAATACAAGTCTCAGTAAATTTCAGAGAAATCATCCTCCTACAGATCATGCTATCTGACCTCAAGGAAATTAAATATGAAGTCAATAACAAAAGATAATTTTTAATCCCAAAACTTTTTAGAAATTTAAAGACATTTCTAAATAACTCATAGATCAAGGAAAAATTATAATTGTATTAAATCTATCATTAATATCTTAAAGAAGAAACCTGCTGCCTGCTTTACCACCACTACCACTCCCATACCATAGAAAGTATTCTAGAAATTCAAATAGGAAAATATGCAATAAAAATAATGCTTTCATATGCAAAGTTTTATGGTTATATCATGCAAAATGACATAACATTTTGAAAAACATAACTCAGAAAAGTAGTGGAAGCACAAATAAAACCAGACAGATTTGAAGTTTAGAAACCTGTGACCTTTCATATTCTCCCAACTGATGGATACTAGGGTTTAGTGGAGAAACCAAAGCCCCAAAAAACTTGTTAAAGCTCTTCACTGAAATTCAGCCACAGATGTGAAGTCAAGAGAGCAAGGATTATCTACTGGGAAAACCACAGCTCAGATAACATGAGTGTCTGAAACCAAGCTCTGATGGACAATTTGTTCTGTCGTAGGGTGTCAAGATTCAGATTAAATGTCTTAATATATTATCCTTGTGGGACCTCATACCCACAAAAAGTTATTTTAGAAAAGACGGTTTATTTATTTAGAAAATTATATACATTTACTGCTCAAAATTCAAGATAATATTTTAGTGCAAACACAAAAGAAGGAACTGAAAAATCTACCAAAATGGAAGGTTAACATACCTCTCTCAATTATATACCCAAATGGATATATTTAACTTATACCCTAAACCTATAATTAGGAGATAATATTAATTAATAAGTGAACATTAACAGCTAATTTTCAAGAAGGTGTGGGGAGAGCTCTCTCAAGTTATTTTAAATTCTGAAGACCAGTTATAAAAATGAAAAACTGGGCCAAACTGATAGGAATCATGGAAAAATGAACACAGCGGTGTAAGACAGACTTGGGTTCAAATCTTAGCTTTGCTATTTATTAGTTATATGACCTTGGACACGGACACAAAATATAAAAAGATTATCAAAAATATAGAAATCCTTATAAGAATAGTGTGTACATTAGAAATCATTGTTGGTGTTCCCAAAATGGAAACTGACATGAATTAGAAAAACATCACATAATGTCCCTGGACTGGGCAGCAAATAAACAGATTTTGCTGTGCTTAATTTGCTAGATACCTTGGTACCTCCCCCTCTCCTAAACATACAGTGGATGTTCAAATTAGAAACTTCTACCATATGTAACCTCCTTGAGGGAAGGCACTGTATCTGGACTTCATACCCCAAGGAACTTATTTAGCACACTATCTGATACACAGTATAAGTTCAATAAATGTTTACTAAATGTCTTCACCCAGAAATCAATTTATGTTTATATGTTTAAACTTAACTCACAGAAATTGAAGAGTGGTAAAAGAGCTGAGACAAAAGTGGTGTTGTTTTCCTGAATCAGTATGGTGTCATGCATGGTTAAGAGCATGTGCTCTGGAGCCAGACTGCCTGAATTTGAATCCCATCTTCACCATTTACTAGTTGTGTGAGCATAGGCAAGTTGCTAAACCTCTCGGTGCCTCAATCTCCTCATTTGTAAAATGAAGATAATAACTCTACCTACCCTTTTGGATTTGTTATAAAGATTAAATGAGTTTTTAAAATATGTAAAGTGCTTGAAGTAATGTGAACGCAAAGAATGCTATGTGTTAGCTATTTTTATTTTGTCAGGTTTATATGTGTATTCATGCTTTAAGACTTACCTAGGTCTTCAAAAAGGACATTTACTTTCTTTTAAAGACTACAGATGAATAGTGAGTTAAAGTACATCTATACATCACTTAAAGTTTCAAGCATTTTTTTTTAAAAGTGAGAAACTGCTGACAATATTAAAGATTACAGAAGAAATCTCAGAAAAAGTGACCCATGCTCAAGGGCAAAAAGACTGAACTGGTATTAAGGTATTCCTTTAAACCTACAAGTAGTAATTATTGATGGTTTTGCATATAAATCCTATTGGATTATCAAATATGTCCCAGCAAAGTGATATGATAAGAGCATTTTGTTTGTGCCAAGGAAAATGGACAATTTTAGTAAAATTTATACTTCACTAAACATGAAAAAGTGAACCAAAGTCTTTCAAAGGACAGAAACTGCTATTGTTAAGCAAGTGATACTAGGTTTTACACAGAAACTAATTAGTGATGTGAGAAGATTTACACTGCTACATGTCAGATCTTGTATACTTTTGAACATAATCAGAACTGATATGAATATGACAAGAAATGTGATGGTGTCTACATTTATGAAAGGTTAGAATTGAAACTGGGCTACAAATTATACTTGGTAATGAAATTTGTCACTTTAGAAAGTCAATGGACTTCTAATTCTTTTTTTTTTTTCTTTCATAGTTTCTTGTCAAGTTGGATTCCATATAACACCCAGTGGTCATCCCAACAAGTGCCCTCCTCCATGTCCATCACCTCTCTTCCCCTCTCCCCCACTATCAGCCCTCAGTTTGTTCTCAGTATTCAAGAGTCTCTCATGGTTTGCCTCACTCCCTCTCCCCAACTATTTTTCCCCTTTTCCTCCCCCATGGTCCTCTGTTAAGTTTCTCCTAATCCTCCTATAAGTGGAAGCATATGGTATCAGTCTTTCTCTGCCTGACTTACTTCGCTCAGCATAACACCCTCAACTTCCATCCACATTGCTACACATGGCCAGATTTCATTCTTTCTTATTGTCATGTAGTATTCCATTGTATAGATAAACCACATCTTCTTGATCCATTCATCACTTAATGGACACTTAGGCTCTTTCCATGTTTTGGCTATTGTGGAGAGTGCTGCTATGAACATTGGGGTACATGTGCCCCTATGCATCAGCACTCCTGTATCCCTTGGGTAAATTCCTAGCAGTGCTATTGCTGGGTTATAGGGGAGTTCTAGTGT
Organism: Hyaena hyaena; assembly: GCF_003009895.1. NCBI lineage: Eukaryota > Metazoa > Chordata > Mammalia > Carnivora > Hyaenidae > Hyaena > Hyaena hyaena. The sequence continues at coordinate 144,319 of NW_024081366.1, forward strand.
TAATATTTTGAGGAACCTCCACACTGTTTTCCAGAGGGGCTGCACCAGTTTACATTTCCACCAACAGTGTAGGAGAGGGCCCTTTTAATTCTAGCTAAAACAGAGTAACAAAAATAGATTTCCACCTTGCCTGAAACAAGCCACCACCCCAAATGGATAAAATATGTGAAACAGTGGTGGTTTCAGGCAGTGAAGAACTGTGATCCCTGAAAGAAAATAAACAAATAGGGTGAGACCTCTGATTTTTCCAGGCTTACCGTCTTGAGACAGTTTCCAGGCTATGGTGCAGGGAAGAGGAATGTAGGCAGAACCTAGTGAACTGCTTGAGCTGAGGTGACAGAGCTGAGAGTCTGGGAAAACCCATGTGGCTAAAGTTCATAAGACAGAGTACTGAGAGAGCTACACACAGACATATCTTTGGAGAGCTATCAAGGGTCTCCCTTGAGTATTTAGCACAGCACTGATCAATGCGTGGCATGGTTGTGAGGAAATTACCTGGGCCAAGGACAGAACCAACTGAAAGGATGCAAAACAACAGTGTCTGTCAAACACACAGGGTCAGGAGTAGTGCCTGTTACACCAGCCATATTGGAAAACCTCATGATTCACAGGGCAAGGGTCAAAGTACTCAGAAGGGTCTTGCTTCCATACTGGGAACTAATTAGCCCTAGACTGTGTGCTGATCTGGTCCTGACTAACAAATCTAAACACAGTATCCTGAAAGGATCAATCTGTTTCCAAGTAACTCAAGTGCATCACAGAACAGAGTTCGAGCATATTTACAGTAATATTTTTTAAAATGCAGTACCCAGCAAAGTAAAATTTACAATATCTGGTACCCCCCCCAAAAGTAATAGGCATGATTTGCAACAACACAGATGAACCTAAATGATATTAGGGTAAGTAAAATAAGCCAGACAGGGAAAGGCAAATACCATATAATTTCATTTATATGTGGAATCTAAGAAAAAAAAAATGAACAAACAACAAACAAAAAACAGAAACAGAAACAGAATCATAAATACAGAGAACAAACTGGTGGTTGCCAGAGGGAAATGGGGGTAGGAGAAGTGGTAAATGGGTGAAGGGGAGTGGGAAGTATAAGCTTCCAGTTATGGAATGAATAAGTCACAAGGATGAAAGGTTCAGCATAGGCATTTTAATAGTGTTGTATGGTGACAGATGGTACCTACACTTGAGGTGAGCTCGACATAGCATAACATATAGAGTTATCAAATCATTATGGTGTACACCTGAAATTAATATAACATTGTGTGTCAACTATACTTCAATAAAAAAAAATTAACGAGCATGCAAAAAAGTAGGAAAATACTACCCATGATGAGGAGATAAAACAATCAAAAACTGACCAAGAGCTGACAGAAAGGTTAGCATCGACAACAACCAAAAATCATTAAAACATTCGTTATAACTGTATTCCAATTTTAAAAGGTTAAAGAAATACATGGAAAATATTTAAAAATGCCAAAATCAAACCTAGAGATAAAAACTACAATGTCTAAGATGAAAAATACCCAGGATGGGATTAACAGCAGATTATACATTGTGGTAGAAAAGATTAGAGAGTTTGAAAACATTACAACAGAGACTATCCAAATTAAACAGTAAGAAAAAAGACTTAAAAAAAAAAAGAGCATTGAGCATAATGAACTGTAGAACAACTTTAAGCTGGCTAATGTACATGTAATTGGAGCAACCAAAGGAAATGGGGACACCTAAAAAATATTTGAGGAAATAATGACCAAAATTTTTCTAAATTTGATGAACACTATAAACTCACAGATCCAAGAAATGCAATAAACTTCATGCAAAAGAAATATAAAGAAAACGACACCATATGACAGACTGCAGTTTAAAAACAAACTTGTTTTTAAAGCCAGAGATAATGAGAATACCTTCAAAGCAGGTAGGGCCAGGGGATACATGTTATACACAGAGAAACAAAGACAATGATGAAAGGAAATTTATCACTGGAAACAATGAAATGAGAAGACAGTAGAACATCTCTAAAATACTGAAAGTAAAAAAAAAACAAAAAAAAACCTGTCTACCTAGAATTCCAAACCCAGTGAAATATCATCCAAAAACAGGTGAAATAAAGACTTTTTTCAAACATGCAACAGTTGAAATAATTAATTGCCAGTAGACCTGCACTATAAAAATTGTTAAAGTCTTTTGGGCAGAAGAAAAATAATCCAGATAGAAATAAAGCCCTGCAGGGGCGCCTGGGTGGCTTAGTCGGTTAAGCGTCCGACTTTCGCTTAGGTCATGATCTCGCGGTTCGTGGGTTCGAGCCCCGCGTCGGGCTCTGTGCTGACTGCCGGCTCAGAGCCTGGAGCCTGTTTCAGTCTGTGACTCCCTCTTTCTCTGACCCTCCCCTGCTCACGCTGTCTCTCGCGCTCTCTCTCCTGGAAATAAATAAAAAACATTAAAAAAAAAAAAAAAAAAAAAGAAATAAAGCCCTGCAAAAGGGATTGAAGAGCACATGCAATGGCAAACTGTGTGGGTAAAAATAGTTTTTCTTTTAATATTTACTTATTTCTGAGAGAGAAAACATGAGCAGGGGAGGGGCAGAGAGAGAGAGGAGAGAGAATCCCAAGCAGGCTCCATACTGTCAGCACAGAGTTCAACTCGGGACTCGATCTCACAAAATGTGAGATCATGACCTGTGCCAAAATCAAGACTCAAATACTTAACCAACTGAGCCACCCACACACCCCTAAAAATATTTTTTTCTCATACAGGAATGGGTAAAGAAGAAACAGTGTACACACACACACACACACACACACACACACACACCCCACTGGAATATTACTCAGCCATAAGAAGAATGAGATTTTGCCATCTGCAACAACATGGATGGACGTATAAAATATTAAGCTAAGTGAAATAAGTTAGAGAAAGACCAACATAATATGATTTCACTTACATATGGAATCTATAAAACAAAACAAATGAGCAAACAAAAAGCAGAAATAGACCCATCAAAATATAGAATAAACTGATGGTTTTTAGAGGGGAAACACATGGGGGTATGGGCAAAATAGGTGAAGAGTAATGGGAGATATAGGCTTCCAGTTATGAAGTAAATAAGTCACAGGAATAAAAGGTACAGCATATGGAATACAGACAATGGTATTGTAATAGTATTATATGGTAACAGTAGCTTTACTTGTGAGAACAGCATAAGGTACAAACTTGTCAAATCACTATGTTATACATCTGAAGCTAATGTAACAGTGTGTGTCAACTACATGTCAGTAAAAAAAAATAATTGACTGCCAGGGTGTCTGGGTGGCTCAGTTCATTAAGCATCCTGCTCTTGGTTTCAACTCAGGTCACAATCTCATGGTTTGTGAGATCAAGCCCCATGTTGGGCTCCATGCTATCAGCGTGGATCCCTACTTGGGATTCTCTCTCTCCCTTTCCCTCTGCCCCTCCCCTGCTCTTGTTCTCTAAAAGTAAATAAATAAACTTAAAAAAATAACAACTTTTATTATTTTTTAACTTTTAATGTTTATTTATTTTTGAGAGAAAGAGAGAGCAAGAGAGACAGCGTGTGAGTGGGGGAGGGGCAGAGAGAGAGGGAGATAGAATCTGAGGTAGACTCCAAGCTCTGAGCTGTTAGCGGAGAGCCTGATGCAGAGCTTGAACTACTGTGAGATCATGATCTGAGCAGATGTGGGAGACTTAACCAACCAAGCCACCCAGGTGCCCCAATAATTGATTTTTAAAAGAAAAAGATATATATAATAATATACTGTGAGGTTCAAAACATGTAGAACAAAGTTAGAAGATTTACGCAACCTGATTTCAAGACTTATTGTAAATCTACAATAATCAAGTGACAATGGAAATGACATACAGAAAGATAAACAGAGCAAATGAGCAGAAGGGTCCTGAAATAAAACCTTATGTTTACAGTCATTTGATTTTTGATAAAGGTACAAGAGAATTCAGCAGAGAAATGATAGTCATTTCCACAAGTGATGCTGGAAAATTCATAGGCAAACGTTTTAAAAATGTGAAGACTTCTTAGATATTACACTTAAAATATGCTACAGAAGTTGGTAAACTAGACTTCGTTAAAATTAAAAACTTCTGCTCTTTGAAAGATGCTAATAAAAAAAAAGGACAAGCCTTTTACTGGAAAAAAATATTTGCAAATAGTGTATCTGATAAGGACTTATATCCAGAATATATAAAGAATTCTCAAAACCAGAATTTAAAAAAAACCACACAACCCAAATTTTAAAATGTACAAAAATTTGAATAAATGCATCATCAAATAAAATATATGAATAGTTAATACACACATGAAAATATGCTCAACATCATTAATCATAAAGAAAATGCAAACTCAAATCACAATGAGATACTGCTACGCAGTTATTAGAATGGCTAACATAAAAAATACACCAAATATTGACCAGGATTTCAAGCAACTAGAACTTTCATCCACTGTAGTGGGAATATAAAATGGTATAACTACATTGGAAAGATTTTAGTAATTTCTCAAAAAGTTAAACATATATCTCCCATAGTCTTGCTACTTTTAGGTATTTGTCCCCCCAAAAAGCAAAAACATATGCCTACGCACACTTACATGTGGATGCTAATAACAGCACTATTCATAATAGCCAAAAAACTAGAAACAACCAAATGTCCATCAAGATGTGAATAGATTAAAAAGTGTCATATCCACACAATGGAATACTACTTAGGCAATACAAAGGAATGAACTATTGTAATATGTAATATGGATCCATCTCAAAATAATTACGCTGACCAAAAGAAATCAGACAAAAAAGAACCATCATACATGATTTCATTTATATAAAATGAAAATGCAAATATTTATACTGCCAGAAAACAGATCAGTAGCTACTGGAGAGGGGTGCTATAGTACAGAGGGACAGGAAGGAAGGATTACAAAATGGCACAATGAATCTTGAAGGTAATGAATGTTTACTATCTTGATTATGGTGATGGTTTCATGGATATATACAAATGCAAAATTTGCCAAATTCTATCCTTTTAAAATGTAATTTACCATATGTAAATTATATCTCAATAAAGTTTGTTTTTTAAAGTTTTAAAATTAAATGTAACCAAATATTGTAATCAGAAATTTTATAATCCCAGCATACCTATAAAACAGTATGAGACTCTAAATGTACTTAAACAGTGAAATGTTGTTTTATGACAAAGGGTTTTTTTCTTGTAAGAGGTGTTTTTATTATTTTTATTTTTGTGAATCTTATTTTTTATTGAAGTATAATTAGCATATAGGGTTATATTAGCTTCAGGTGTACAATATGATTTAACAATTCTATACAATACTCAGTGCTCATCAAGATAAGTATATTCTTTTTTAAAAAATTTTTTAAATATTTATTTATTTGTGAGGGGGGGTGCAGAGAGAGAGGGAGTCACAGAATGGAAGCAGGCTCCAGGCTCTGAGCTGACAGCACCAAGCTCGAAGCTGGGATTGAACTCATGGACCTCGAGATCATGACCTGAGCCAAAGTAGAATGCTTAACCGACTGAGCCACCCAAGCACCCCAAGATAAGTATACTCTTAATACCCTTCATCTATTTCACCCATCCCTCCACCCACTTCCTCTCTGAAAACTACCAGCTTGTTCTCCATATTTAAGTCTAGGTTTTTGTCTCTATTTTTCTTTCTTCATTTGTTTTGTTTCTTAAATCCTCATGAGTGAAATTGTATATTTGTCTTTCTCTGAATGACTTATTGCCCTTAGCATTATATCCTCTAGTTTCATCCATGTCATTGCAAATGGCAAGATCTCCCTCCTTTTTATGACTAATATTCGTGTGTGTGTGTGTGTGTGTACACATCTTCATTCATTTATCGTTGGACATTTGAGTTGCTTCCATATCTTGGCTATGGTAAATAATGCTGCAATAGATATAGGGGTACATATATCTTTTTGAATTAGTGTCTTCATTTTCTTTGGGTAGATAACAAGCAGTGGAATTACCGGATCATGTAGTAATTCTCTTTTTAATATTTTAAGGAGCCTCCATACTGTTTTTCACAGTGGCTATACCAATTTGCATTCCTGCCGACAGTGCACAAGGGTTCCTTTTTCTCCACATCCTCACCAACACTCATTATTTTTTGTCTTTCTGATTTTAGTTATTCTGACAGTTGTAAGGTGACATCCCATAGTGGTTTTGATTTGTATTTCCATGATGATTAGTGATATTAAGCATCTTTTCATGTATCTGTTGGCCATTTGTATGTCCTCCTTGGAAAATTAACTATTCAGGTCCCTTGCCCATTTTTAATCAGATTATTTGTGGGGTTTTTTGTGTTGAGTTAATAAAAGTTCTTTATATATTTTGGATATTAACCAACCAACTGAGCCAGCCCAGTAGCCCTTGGTGAGTTATGAAGCATTTGTTAAAAATGTGAAAAGACAGTGGTAGAATTACTGGATCATATAGGAATTCTATTTTTAATTTTTTGATGAACTTCCATAGTGTTTCCCACAGTGGCTGCACCGCGAAAATAAAATTGTTCAATCATTAAATTGTACACTTGAAACTAATATAAAAATGTATGTTAATTATACTTGAATGAAAAAAAGGTGAAAAGACAGCATGCTCAGAGCTGAGAAGAAGAAACAGTAACAAAATGTTTGCATAATTGCTTCTCGGAACTAGGAGTATCATTATTTACTACGTACATCCAAAAGTGGACTTCTTTTATTTTTAGATTTATAAGTTTTGTGAGGTATTTTTTTCAGCTATGACAGTCACTTGAATCAAGTATAAAAATAAACAGAACTGGGGCGCCTGGGTGGTTCAGTCAGTTAAGTTTCCAAATTCAGCTCAGGTCATGCATGATCTCCTGGTTTGTGAGGTCGAGCCCCAGCTCCGTCTCTGTGCTGACAGCTCAGAGCCTGGAGCATGCTTCGGATTCTGTGTCTTCCTCTCTGTTTGCCTCTCCCCTGCTCGCACTCTGTCTCTCTCTCTCAAAAAGAAATAAATATTAGAAAAAAAATTTTTAGGGCGCCTGAGTGACTCAGTCAGTTGGGCGTCCAACTTCAGCTCAGGTCATGATCTCACAGTCCGTGCGTTCGAGCCCCACGTGGGCTCTGTGCTGACAGCTTGGAACCTGGAGCCTGCTTCAGATTCTGTGTCTCCCGCTCTCTCTGCCTCTCTTCCGCTTGTTCTCTGTCTCGGTCTCTCCAAATAAAGACATAAAAAAAGAAAAAAAAAATTAGGGCGCCTGGGTGGCTCAGTAGGTTAAGTTTTCAACTTCAGCTCAGGCCATGATCTCCCGGTTTGTCAGGTCAAGCCCTGGGTTGGGTTCTGTGCTGACAGCTTGGAGTCTGGAGCCTGCTTCGGATTCGGTTTCTCCCTCTCCCTCTCTCTGCTCCTCCCCCACTCATTCTCTCTCTCTCCCTCTCTCTCTCTCTCTCTCTCTCTCAAGAACATTAAAATTTAAAAATTTTTTTAAATAAAATAAAAATAAATCAAGAGAACTTAGAACCAAACCTTCAAGTAGCTGTATCTTAAACCAACAATTTTGCTTAAACAACACGCATCAATGTCAGTGCTCTGAACAAAATGAGAGCAAGGGTTATTACACCATTAATAAATATTAAAATTAATTTTAAAATGTTCATTTCATCTTGTATCTTTATTTCTATTTTTATAGAAATGAATGTCTTATATAATATTAATACAGTGGTGAATATAAAGTTTATAAGGAGATATACATATATTAGGGGTGATCAAAAATTTTGGTGGTGAGGAAGAATGATCAAAAAAGTTGGGAAATGCTTTGCTTAAAGTAGGGTGAAGGAAAACCATTCTTACCAATTGCCATATGTCACTGTGATTCTGCTTGCATATATTTATGATGTATGTTAATTAGGAAAGAATAAATCCTTCTAATGATTGTAATACAGTTGCCCTGATGCAAGTATGGCAGCATAATGAATAACGATTTGTGCTGCCATAAAGTATATTCTGAAGTGAACTCTATTAACTAATTGTGACAACAATTACAGTATTTGAGGCAGACCTATCTAAAGCACTTCAGAATGAATACCTATTACATATGTGGGTTTCCAAAACATAAATGAAGCATAGCCATTAAAAGTCAGCAAAATCCATCCCCCTTTGGAAAAAAAAAACTATTTGAAAATCTGAAGGTAAAAGAGTGGATTTTAGAGCACAGAAAAGTGAGACCAAAACAGATTATGTGGTAAATATACACACTGTACAAAAAAAAAAAATCCATGGAAAGAAAACTTCCAGTGATGCAGGGTTTCCCTAAACCCCCTTGTCCGGATCCAGCCACCTATGCACAAAGGCACCAACTGATAACATTTTTTGGTTGGTAACAACTGAGTGAACATGTAACACTGCTTATAGTAAATAAAATGTTTACATGGGGATACTGTGTTGGTCATTTTACCGACTGTCACTTTCTTTTTTAAGTTTTTTTAAGTTTATTTATTTATTTTTAGAGAGAGAGAGAGAGAGAGAGAGAGAGAGCGAGAGCGAGAGCGTGCACAAGCAGGGTCGGGGCAGAGAGAGAGGGGGGAGAGAGAGAATTCCAAACAGGCTCCACACTGTCAGCTCAGAGCCTGAACTACTCATGAACAGTGAGATTATGACCTGAGCCGAAATCAAGTCAGATGCTTAACTGACTGAGCCACCCAGGTGCCCCTCAACCATCCTTTTCAATTTTAGGGTAATGTCCCTCCAAGAAAAAAATATTTTACTAAAATGTGTCTGTTTTAGATACCTAATCAAAGCCATGTAAATCTAAGCCAGATTCAAACTACAAAGCTGCTAAATCTGGTTTCTCTATCTTTCCAAGTTTTCTTTGGATACAGACCCCCACTCCCATACCCCCTTGAGCCCCTTCTGGCCCCTGGGTTAAATAATGTAAATGTATCTGGCCCACAGATTCTTCTGTGACACCTCCCTCTACTGTCCTAGTAGTTACCTTTGAATGTCTGCATGGTTTTGGGTCTTTAAAATCCGATTGACATGAAGCTCTGTATTTTGTACTATTTACAGAACACACGCTAGTTCAGAGGGCTAAGTGCTTTGCTAACTGGCTAAGGATAAAATAATGTATAGCTCCTGCCCAAAAGCAGTTTGCAGTCTATTAAAAGAGATACTTAAATAGGTAATCATAAAATAACATGGTGATCAAAGAAATATATTCACAAGGTATTGAAAATACCAAGATTGGACACTGAATCCAGCTTGGAGAAAGGGAACTAGGAAGAGACACCAGCAATAGAATATGAACTGACTAAAAATAATGTTTACCAGTTGGTTAATCAAGTAGACACACAGCATGGAGACATAAAGTAGCAGGGTATGGGCAAGCGGTATAACAATACTGGATAGTAAATTGTAAAGGAGGATGTGGAAGAGACAGGGAGTGGGGTGGGATCATATCATGCAGGGGGAGGATTTTGATATACTGTGCTCAGAAACATATATAATTAATCTTTCACAAAGGTAACCACTGAAGAGTTTTAGATAAGGCAAAGGCTTGTTAGAACAGTTGGACAGTTATGCAGAATATGGATTTGAGAAGGCTGTGATATAAATCTAGGGGGTAGATGATGACAGCACAAAGTAGAAGGCAGTGGTAGTAGAGATAGAAAGGGGCATATTGAAGAGATAACACTGAGGCAAAACCTGTAGAACCTGTGAATGTTCTGTAACACAGAACAGCGTCTTCTACTAGGACTCAGGGCTCTGATGTGCTAGATTTCTAAGGACTGCTTAGAATAGTGCCTATAAGCACTGGATCTGGGGGCAGGCTGCCTGGGTTCCAATCGGAGCTTTTCTACTTTTCTTAGTTGTATGAACTTGGGCAAGTTATTTGACCTCCCTGAGTCTTTGTTTCCCCATTTATAAAAACAATGATTAATAACAGCATCTCTTGTCTAAGGCTGTGAGGATTCCAGTGTACATCATGAATAAAGGGCAGAGTATAGTGCCCAGTCTACAATAAGCAGCCAATTTGGTAGCTATTTAATTTTAATTATTATTAACCATATGTTTTGAAAAAGATACGAGCATATGGCTGTTTTGCCATCTTACTATGAAATTTGTGAAATCTAATCAGCAGTCTTGCCCAGATGGAAAGTCATCATATCTCCCTGCAAGGAGGTAGGCTGACAAGTGTAAATATTAAGTAAATATTAGTAACTGGATATGATCAGTTTAAAAGATATTTATTTATACACTGTTCCCGACAGGATTTAAAATGACTTACAAAAATACATAAAACATAGCAAAATAGCATAAATTTTCAAAAATAGGATCAAAAAGAAGAAAAACAAGAGTGGTGATAATGTAGAAGAGCAGAATCAAGGCTACCAACCCAAAAGGCAAGTGAGGCTTCCCAATGGTCAACTGGGGTCCAGACCTGCCCAATCTCACCCACAGAGCACATCCATGCCTCAGACAATGTGTCCAGGCCTTCCTACACTGAGGTCCATTCTCAGAAATGTTATGGTAGCCAAGTTGTTAGTTATTTTCCCCTAACAATCAGAAATTTATAAACTAGTTCTCAAGTTTACAAGATTCTGATTTGGGGTTTGCATCATGGTTCTTTTGCTCCTTAAAATCCTTTTCAAAACAGGTTCCATAAAAGTGGAGTTTGCATATAGTGAAGCATTTAGCAGTTTTAGATATCTTAAAGATAACCACCAACTGATGAAGATGAACAAAGAGGAAGAGGAGAAGAAAGCCACTAACACTTCTAGAATGCTTACATGGACTAAATACTTTTCTAAGAACTTCATATAAGATGGAGTCATTTATATGGAGTCATTTAGTCCTCATGATCATACTATGATCTATATTATCTATAATATACTATATTATACTATATTATCATGTTTTACAAATGAGGGAAGGGAGGCACACATTGAGCAAACAACTTGCCCAAGGTCATATGTCCTATAAGTGACAGTTTGGTTTTTGAACCCAGGCAGGCTGGTTCTAGAGTCTGAGCTCTTAACCACTATGCTATTCAGTCTCTTCTTTTTCTGATAATATTGCTTATACAATATATAATGTTTGTGAAAGAGACATCTTACCCTAAGTAACTGGAAAAGAGTTTTTTAAAAGTCTTCAGCTAGTAACAGATAAACATTTGAGAGGCCCTCAGTTTGGCTTACTTTCTCAGTCCCCTGACCTCCCCTCATCCAGGATTTCCCTTCTAAAAGACAGTAGGAATATATGGAGAAAGTAACTAAAATATAATTGATTTCCTTAGTTCTTAGAATCACAGGTGGGGATAATTTCCTCCAGATTGAAACCACATGGTTATTTTTCAATGCCACCAAACTCTGTTCATCAGTGGTTTGAAGAAATTCCCACTTAAAATAATACATACTTTTCTAAAGTAAGTCACAGAGGGAAGCTGAGTGTCTTAATACACATATTTCTCCTGCAGAGTGTTTTTTTGGATACATGAAAATGTGGTCTTATTTTTATGATTTCACACTTTTTTTCCTGCTCCTCAGCAACTCCAGACATCTAAAACCTACCACCAATTATGGAAGGGAGATCTCCATAAACATGGTACATAGAAGTAAGTATATATAAGAGATCATAAGAATCAAACCATTTGTTCAAATACCATCCTTGGCAACAGGAGAAATGCATATATAAGTCAAATTGCATTTTGCTTCTAGTTTGCAAGACCTACACTTAGAGCTACCTCTCACATGAGCCAGGCAGTCTCACGAGAGCTACATGAGACTTGAGACTGATGGGGAATGGCGGAGGATGTCCAGTTCATCCTCTTCTCTGTCAAGGTCCCTTTCCTTAACAGCTCAAAAGCTTAGAAAGATTAAAAATCCCCAACTAAAACAAAACACAGTGTTTTAAAATCCAGGTCACTTATATGCATAGAACAGTTTTTTAACGTCTGGTGAGAGCTGACACATTGTCATTGTTCATTAAGTTTCATGATCATGTGTAACACCATTATCTTTCTTTAGTCAACAAGCCTTTATAAACCATCATCCCTGCAAGGAAGACCGTCTTCTCCTACCAGGCTCACAGATGGTGGGGATTTCTAACTGAACTCTAGCTAAGCATCTAATTCTTTCTTTCAGGCCATGTCACCTAAAACTCAACCACACAGTCCCCTTAGATGAGAAATCATGACGATTTGTGACTAATCCCGTCCATGTTCACACATAACTGTGATTTCATGCATTTCATTTCTTTTTTAATTTTAGTGATGCTGCGATCTAGCTGTGGCCACAGAAACCTTAAGCGGAATCAAATAACCTGTGGCTGAACTTAAATATACATGTGGCAGATAATTTTAAGGTTTATTTAAGGCATATAAGACATAAAATAAATGCTAATTTATTTCAACTAAAGTACTAATAAATATATACATAAAAATGTATACACAAAGGAGTAGGTATAAATTGGAGAATATAAAATAAAGGTAAAATATGAATGTACTACAAGTCCTCCTTCCCTCCTAAACTGCTTAACCATAATTACTTTACACATTACATCCAATCTCTGGGACAAGATTAGTACATGCATTATCAACATCTGGTTTACAGCTAGGAGCAATGCCTGATATTTAAAAAATACTAAAGCATAAAAAATTAAAACTGCTAAAATGTTCAAATCACACATGTATATATTTGTTTTATCTTCAATTCTGACATATCATATGAAAGTGCCTTAAAAAGTTTTATGGGGGGAGCTATAAATTTTCATAATTCAGTTACTATAGCTTACAACAAAGCAAGGTACTCAAAATGTCTAGATGGACTTTCCTCACCCTGTATATGTAAATATTTGATAATATTATTATTAGTTCTAAGTAAAACTACACAATCAGCAATCAGCATATCAAGGAAGGTGCCCTTTCATAAAAATGAAAAATCTTCCCCACTAGATAGTAAGCTGGATGAGAGAAGGGACTTTGTTTTGGTCATCTTGATACCTTCAGTGCCTAGAGCACTGTCCGGCACATAATATGGATACAATAAATATTTGTTGATTGAATAAGCTGACATCAAAAATATCAAATACCATATTCAGTCACACCTAAGAGCTTATCATCTAGGACTTTACTTTTCATATCATTAATTCAAACACCCTTCTGCTGCTCTGTCAGCTCCTTCCTGTCTTCACTTCCTTTCCTAGATAGTTTGAATTTTATTGTTTCAACCTCACTCTGTCAATATCCTCAATAAACCATTTTCATTGCAAATATCTGATAAAAATATAACCCTAAAAGAGCCCAACTGTTGCGCTTTATGCCTGCACTGGGGCTACTGAGATCTACTGGGGAAAAAAAATCACAATCTGGTAGGTTATTATCAATATGAATTATTTGTCACCAAGCTCACCTCAACACTGCCTGACACTCCAACTATGCTTTTCTGTTCACCACAATAACTATTTCAAACCTTCCTCAAGCACTGACAATCTCCAACTCAAACCTTGCCCCACTGTAACCTCTGCTCTAAAAAATGACCTTTTCTCAGGGCAGCTAGGTGGCTTAGCTGGTTGGACGTCCAGCTTGAACTTAGGTCATATCTCATGAATCATGGGTTCGAGCCCCACATTGGGGTCACTGCTCTCAGCACAGAGCCCATTTTGGATCCTGTCTCCATCTCTCTGTCCCTCCCCTGCTTGTGCTTTCCCAAAAATAAATAAATATTAAAAAAAGAATGACCTTTCCTCTTACATCACAGAAAAATATAAATGCCCTCAGACAAATTCCTGCCACCAAATCTGCAAACCTATTTTCATCTATATTCACTTTTTATTCTTCCCAACTGTAATATGCTTCCTCTTATTTCAGGGTAATCCCCTCCTCCACCTCATTCTGGATCCTCTCTCTTCTGGCATAAAGACTTTACCCTGTAAGGAGTTTGCTCCATCAATTATCCCTTCCTTCCAGGGTGCCTGGTGGCTCAGTCTGTTGAGTGTCCAACTTTTGGTTTCAGTTCAGGTCATGATCTCGAGGTTCATGAGTTCAAGCCCCACATGGGGCTCTGTGCTGATGGTGCAGAGCCTGCTTGGGATTCTCTCCACTTTCTCTCTGCCCCTACCCTACTTGCTCTCTCTCTCTCTCAAAAATAAATAAAATAAATTAAAAAAAATAATATTGTATAAAAAATTATCCCTTCATTCTCATCAGCTTTTAAAGCTAAGTCCCTCCTAAAGTAAAAAAACAAAAACAAAAACAAACAAACAAAAAAAAACCATCCCTAAATCTCAACCCTTCCCCTACTGCCACTCTCACTGTTCTTCAGAGCCAAATTTTTCTAAAGAATTGTCAGTATTCACTACCTCCATCTCCTCTTATCCCCAATCATTTCTCAACCCATCAAAGTGTATTATTCCACCCCACTCAAATTTGCTCTAAGGTCACCAGGAACCTCCTACATCCAGTGAACAATAGTCAGCCTTTATCTTCCTAAACTTCTTTGGATCAATAGCACCACTTACCATTTTTCTGTTAAAATTTTTTAATGTTTATTTATTTTTGAGAGAGAGACAGAGACAGCATGAGTGGGGGAGGGGCATAGGGAGACACAAAATTTGAAGCAGGCTCCAGGCTCCTAGCTATCAGCACAGAGTCCGACGTAGGGCTCGAACTCACAAACTGTGAGATCATGACGTGAGCCAAAGTCAGATGCTCAAATGACTGAGCCACCCAGGCACCCCACTACTTATCATTTTTCAATAGAGCAATTCCATTTTGAAAACCTTATCCTACTGATATTCAAGTACATACACAAATACAGTAAAACTGTGGTTTGTAAGCATAATTTGTTCTAGAAACATGCTTGTAATCTAAAGCACTTGTATATCAAAGTGAATTTCATAAACCATTGGCTCAGTTGTGATCATGTGACATTCAGCATCACATTTTACTCATATTGCAAGACATCACTCATTTATCAAGTTAAAATTTATTAGAAATGTTTGCTTGTCTGGGCGCCTGGGTGGCTTAGTCGGTTAAGCGTCCGACTTTCGCTTAGGTCATGATCTCGCGGTTTGTGGGTTCAAGCCCTGCGTCGGGCTCTGTGCTGACTGCCAGCTCAGAGCCTGGAGCCTGTTTCAGTCTGTGACTCCCTCTCTCTCTGATCCTCCCCTGCTCACACTGTCTCTCTCTCTCTCTCCTAGAAATAAATAAAAATATTAAAAAAAAAAAAAAAAGAAATGTTTGCTTGTCTTGCAGAACACTTTCAGAACAGGTTACTTACAATCCAAGGTTTTACTGTATATATCATAAGGATGCTCAGTGTCTGTATAAGCAAAAAAGTTATACAACAATATAAACATATATCAATAAGAAACTGACTAAATAAATTATGGCACATATAACAGAATACTATGCCACTGTTAAAAAGAAAGAGAGAGTTCTTTTTTACTGACATTGAAGGCTTGGCTCAAATATTAAGTAAAAATCAATTGCAAAACATATAGATTATGATTCCATTTGTATTTTTTAACATATAAGTGAAGACAGAACAGATGGATGTATATATGGATGGATGGATAGAAGGAAGGAAGGAAGGAAAGAAGGAAATATTTTATATATGCATGGAAAATGTATGGGAAGAGATACAAATTTAATATTGTTACCTCTGGGGACTGGGATATGGAGAGGAGAACAGAAGACTTATATATTATTTTTATTGAGTCAAGGAATAAAATGTGGGCAGATCCCTAATCACACCAATGTTTCCAAAGTAGATAAGAAAGAAGTTCAAAGGAAATCCAAAGGGAATGGCCAGAGACTAGGTAAAATATATCTTATAGTTTCCAGAGCTAAGGGATGAGAGAAAGAAGGGTGGTTAATGGGTTTAAACACAGAAGAGAGATCTACTAAAAACAAGGAGAGATAAATATCTAACAGAAAAAGAGCATGAATAGATAATTCTTGAAGGAAGATCAAATGGCCAGTAGATGTAAAGAAGAAAAAGTTTTACTGGTAATAAAAATGTTTTCATATGTACCTATCAATTAAGCAAAAATTTTTAAAGACAATTCAATTTTAAAAAGGGAATATGTAAGAGGTACTCTCATACTTTGTTGTCAAATGTAAATTGGTTCAACCTGTTAGAGAAAGCAATATGACAGTTTGATTCCTAAAAAATTAAACTTCACTGAACTTATCACAAATGCAATGAAATCACTAATTATGTGATAGTTAAACATTTAACACACACCTGTCCTGATGAAGTAAGTTCCATGAAAAAAAGGCCATGGTCTTCTTCTCCACTATCTTTCAAATGCCTACCCTAGAAACTGGCACATTGTAGGTCCTCAGTAAATCAACCCATGCTTTCCAGTAAGTTGCAAACAATACTTTAAGGACACTGTTAGTAAAGCCTTTCTGATGCCTGAATTAAAAGAGCTACAAATAAAAATAAAAAACAGTGCAAAATGGCATGAAACATCTCCATCTCTTAACAATTACTCAAGTTCGAAGTAGAATTAGATAATCACAGATATGAAAGCCACAGGGTTCCACCATTTCAACTAGTGTGCCAGCACTGCCCAATCTCCTGCCCTCTTATATTTCTGTCACAGCTACCCAGAAAAATCCTCCAAACTAGATCATCTTCACTCTGCTTGTACACCTGGACTGATGAGTGCTGCTGGAGAAAATGGATACAGGATTCTGTGACTAGGTGTGGAGACAAATTCAAGTTATCCAAGCGTTTCTTGGCTCACTATGATGTGGTAATCTGGATGATAGGCCTCTAAGAAGTTCCTCTTTTCATCCCTCTCCAATGTTATCCCAATCCCTCACTGCTTGCATCACATGGGGCCTTCCTCAAAATCTTGTCCTTCCACAGCTCCTTCTTTCTCTACAGCTTCATCAATCCTGCCCCTTTACCTCCTGTCTCAATGGAAGAGCTATCTCCCCTTCTCTAAGGCCAGTCTTTTAACCTCTTTCACTTTGGAGCCCCCACCCTTCTGCTTCCTCAGCAATGACTGTATCAAGTTCTATGCCATCTACACTAAATGGGTTCATCTCTCTTATATTTAAAACTAAACAAAATTAACAAGATTATCTGGTTCCTTGAGCCCACCTGTCTATAAGAAACTCTCTCCTTCCCATTGTAGCCAAGCCTCTTCAAAGTGTATACCATATTCCTTATCAGTCATTTTTAGTCCCAACTTCTTAATCCTCTACAATCTGCCTTCTCTTCTCCTGCTGTACTGATGTCATTACTGACCTCCTAATTGCCAAATCTAATGAACATGTTTGTTTGTTTTCTTTAAGAAAGAGAGAGAGCTCACACACAAGAAAGGAAGTGGAGCAGAGGGAGGGAGGGAGGGGGCAGAGGGAGGGAGAAAGAGAGAGAGAGAGAGAGAGGGAGAGGAAGAGGGAGAGGGAGAGGGAGAGGGAGGGAGAGAGAGAGAATCCTAAGCAGGCTCCATGTTCAGTGCAGAGTCCACTGTGGATCTCGATTCCATGAACCTGGGATCATGACCCCATCTGAAGTCAAAAGTCTGATGTTCAACTAATTAAGCCACACAGTTACCCCATGAACATGTTTTTTTTAAATGTTTTATAGTGTGTTTTATCTGATTACAAGAGGGGTACACATCATGAACAAAGTAATGACATATGACAAGAGAAAAAACTTGCACTGTATAACAGGTAATGAATAAATACCCCCAATAAACATGGTGTTCTTACAAACATATAACTCAAAAGAAAAATGTACAAAGGATATTAAGGAGCAAGTCTCAGGAAAAATACAAATAGCTAGCACACATGAAAAAATACCCAGCCTTACTAGTAATTAGAGAAATGAAAGTTAAATCAGTTAGATACTATTTTTCGCCTATAAGATTGGCAAAAATCTGGCCATCTTCAGCAAGAGCATACAGAAAAGCATTCTCTATGGTAAGAGTGTAAACCTTCTTAGATATCACTTTGGCAAAGCCTATTCACATTTTTAAATGTAAATATCATTTGACCCAACAATTCTACTAGAAAGCTATCCCATAGAATATCTGTGTGTGTATCTATATCTACATCCATTCTTGAGCACTGTGCAAAGATGTTTATTGCAGCCTTGTGTTGCCTAGACTAGAGCAATAAGCAGATGAGACAGAGACATGTGGCCAAATATATGACACAGCTGGAAGATCAGGTCAACAGGACTTGCTGATGAATTGGATGTGGAGAGGTGAGAGAAGGGGAGGAATCAAGGATGACCCTACATTCTTGACTTGAGCATCTGAATGGATGATGGTGCCATTTTACTGAGATGGGGAAGGCTGAGGGAAAGAGCTGGAGATATGAGAAGAATCAGGAATCCTGTTTTGGTCCTGTTACATTTGATATCTATTTGACATCCAAGTTGAAATGTCAAATAGGCCATTGGATGTATAAGGCTGCAGCTTAGAAAGGCTTGGGTTACACACATAAATGTGGGAGTGATGAGTGTGTAGACAGACAGTATTTCAAGCCATTGGGGCTGGATGGGTGCTTCTAGGAAGATTTTGGATGGAAATAAGTGCATGGACTCAGCCCTAGGTTCCTCAATGTTCAGACGTTGGGGAGACAAATTTAGGAAAAGAGAAGGCTGAGCAGACTTTTTAAAATACAAACTTCAGTTTTAAAAAGGTTAACATACATCAATCACATGGTAGAAAATCACACATTTACCACCCTATCAAGGACCCAACTCCTTCCAAGCCTATCTTTTAAGGAATTCTAGCTTTTTTTTCTTGCTGAATATTTCAAATGGCATTTAAACACAATGGTACTTTCTTTTATGTCACATAGTGGTTTCTTCACACTCTATAATTCTCCTAGTATAAAACTAGTCAAGTACTACACACATACCACTCAGCAGTGTCTTTTCCATAAAATTTATAATCCAATATACCATTTATTTATGATCCAATAATCACCTCATGCCTACAAAGCTAAGGGAAACTTGGGGCTAGAAACTGAACTTGGGTCGCCTTTTACTCTTTGGGGCTGCTCACTTCCCTGTTGCACAGTAACTTCCTCAAGCTTCCTACCGAACTCACCAAATGCCTGAAAGGCCTTGAGACATCTGACAATCTACACTGTCTCCTTTCAATGCAAGTCCCTTTTCCTACCAACAAGAAGCAGAGCCCCTTTACATTTTCACTTCAGAAGTTTCTATTCCGAGACTTGAGCCTTAAAAAAAGACAGGCAGTATTTCCAACTAGGTAAAAGTTATCATCAGGAATGCAGTCTCAAAGCAAAACTCAGCAGAAGGAAAACTGTGTGCAAACTGAGCCGGGGGCAACCTTATAGCTGTAGGGTGACAGGCTGGAGTTACCTAGTTTCAGGTCCAGGAGAATACAAAAGAGCCAATTCCTAGAATGGTACTGTAACTCATTCATTCATTTAACAACTATCAGTTAAGCACCTGTGATGTGCCAGGCTCTATTATGGATTCTGGGGTCCACTGATGAATAAAACAGAAATCTTGCCCACATTGAATTTACATTATGGGGGGGCAGCAAGGGAGAGGCAGACAATAAGAAAAAAAATAAAAATACACAATATGTTGCATTAGAGTAATAACGTAGGGAAGGAGCATACAGAATGTGCAGGGATGGGGGTGCAAGTTTAAATAGGGTGGTTAGATAATGCCTCCCTGAAGTGACTTTTAAGTACAAATTCCTAGCTCTTGGATTTAGTGCCTCAGGGAGGTGTTTTGTGTACTTTAATCCCACCACCACCAAACCTCAGGCCCTTAAAGGCCTAGTATCTCCAGTCTAACACCAATATTTGTTAACCTCTTGTACTTAAGAGAAAGGGAGCTCCAAGATCCAGACCTTGCCCTTAAAGAGGTTATAACCTTTCAGGTGGAAAAACAATTAAGGAAGATGGTAAGGGCTTCCCTGAGGCATAAACAAAGTACTCTAGGACAGGATAACTGGTAATCTGGCTTGGGGGAAGGAACTGTGTGTGTGGTAAGGTTGTCCCAAAGGAGATGGACTTAGAGCTAAATCTTGAGGCATGAATAGGAATTAATGGCAGGAGAGTGGGTATGGGTGGCAAGTTAGCTTTTCAGGAAAAAGAAACAGTTTGAGCAAAGGCCCAGAAATGGTATCAGGGAGGACATTTTCTCCTGCACAGTCCCTGCCTAAGGTACTCCATCCATCCCATGATAAAATAAGCACACACTCACCCTCAAGCTCTCTGGGCTGGCTGTTGGGAAGTCCTTATCACTTACCACAACCTCATCTCTTCCCTAGCCAGCAGGAAATGAAGAAGTTGAGTCAGGTAAACATCCAGGGTTACCTTCTCCTAACTTAAGGATAATTAATACTGAGCTGAGAGTCCCAGAAGCTTCATTCAGTCAGGTACACTCAGGGGTAAGAAATCAGTGAACTAAATGGCCCAAAGTCTCTGCAGCGCATCTGAGATGGAGTCAAGGAGCAAAACTCATGCTTCAGCTTGGAAAAGAAATTTTTCATCACTTAATCCTCACCTGTGAGCTATTTGGTGCTCCTAAAATCTAAGACAGCACAAGTGGTGTGACAGGGTATAGGAACACAACTTAGACGGACCAGTTTGGCCCCTTATCAGTTGGGTGATTTGGGGCAAGGCACTTAACCTCTGAGTCTCCTTTCCATTATAACATGGTTATAACTGAAGTGCCTACAACACAGAGTTATCATGAGGATTACATGAGATAACTATGTAAAGAACTGATCACAGTACATGGCTCAATAGATTCTAACAACCATTATTAGTAGCACTAAGGGGAAAAGTTCAGAGTGCATCAACTAGAATTCTACATAAACTCACTGACAAACTATCTGAGAATAGGTCTCCAAGCTCCATTTCACTGCTCTGACCTAAAGTGAGGCACCTAAAATTATGTTACCAGAAATGTTCATCCCCTTCCAGGAGATGTCCCACAAGTCAAGCCAATGGTCTTTTTCTACTTGGATTTCCAGCAGGAGCTTAAAAAAATATTTACAGCTACAACAAAAAAGCTTCATCAGGGCCTCCAGTCATTGCATTAAACATTGTTCTTCCCACAGCCCAGTGAGGTAAACACATTGTCATTAACATCTTAATATTAATGGATTTAGGAGTGGGGATGGGGAGCTGAAAGAAAAGAAAAGATGCCAGTTAAAAATAAGAGGTCCAGGATGCAATGAAGACTAATTTCTGTCACATGTGTACAAGGTCTAGGTCAATCCTGCCAAAAGCAATATTCTGGAATGCTAGGCCCTCTGCTCCTAAAGAAGCAGGGAATTTACTCTGGGGAAGAGAATGTTGGCTAATGAAAAACAGATCACCTGTTCATTTACCAGCATTCTAACTAAATGATTTCACCACCAAAACCCCAACCATTTCATTCAACTTTAGGGACTAGAGGCACATCTGGCCCTTTACAAACCATCACAGGGAACAAGAGAGTTCAGTGCCCTTTCTGAGGGCTCTAGGGACCCTCTTCCAGGAGCAGATCTCCGAAGCCTCCTTGAAAGGTGGCAAGATAAATCAGTTCAACTCTGGAGCACACAGCTGGGTCCCCAGCCCCAAGCGCAGAGGGAGTCCACTGAGGCAGGGCTCAGCCTTTACCTTTGGTGGACCTACGGAGGCCAGAGAGGCTGAGATCCGAGTTCCGGAAAGAGTGAGAGACTGAGACCGGGCGCAAAGACCAAGCGCAGAGAGTGGAATCACCGAAAAGGTGACTCGACTTCGACGGTGCAGTTCCCGTTAGGAACTCGGCCCCACCCCTGCCCCTAGAGCCAGCTCGGGAGGGGCTTCAGCTCCAGTGGCGGGAAAAGCCAAGCCACTCTGTGAGACGCGAGACCCGGGGGAGGCAGAGCCCAGAGGGGTACCGCTCGAGTTAGCCACTGGTGGGCCAGGGAAGGGGCCAGAAAAGGCCAAGAGAAAGCAAACTGGAGGGGAAGGACCGCCCCAAGCAGATGGGAGTCAAAGAGTGGGGGGGAAGGGGGGTGCGGTCAAGAAAGGCAGACCAGAGAGAGGGGACAGGCGGTCAGCTAGGGAGAAGGAAAACCTGGGATAGCAGAAACGGGGTAGGGAAGGGTTCAGGTGCCTGAAATAGAGGTGGGGGACGCTTAGGCAGCGAAAAGGGGGAAGGGGCGCAGGAGGAGCCTGGGACCGAGGATGAAGGGGGCGGGCAGCCGACCGCGGACTTACCTGTCAGCTGCAACAGGTGCCGCGAGAGGGCGAGACTTCCCAGTGCCGGATTCAGGGGAGGGTCGGCTCCGGGAGGACAGCAGTCCTGTTCAGGCGGCCAACCCTACTCAACCTCCGCGGAGGCGGAAAAAGCTGCAACTTTCCCTGGAGCAGGGAGGAGCTGGACTCTTAAAGGGGCCCCGCACAGCTCTCCGGGATGGGGGTGGGGCCGCGCCACCCAAAAGGGTGCTCAGAGAGCCTAAGCCATAAGTCTCAGGAGGGATCCCCTCCTGGGCTAGGAAAGGGAGAATAAGGACAGACGATAAGGGTCTAAGACTGGAAATGGCCCCGTTTTTCACTTACGTCTGTGGTCACTCTCTCAGATGATCAATCTCCTGCCTCTTCCGCTTAGCTGAGCCAGAAGTTGTCAAAGTGCTGTGTACTTATAAGAAGATGAACACTCTAGACCATATAATTTAGGAACATAAAATATGCCATTCTGATCCTTTGACTTTGAGCTTTTTGTGGCAAATAAAAGTGTCCGTGTACAAATATCATATGTTTGCACGTATAGGAGGATTAGGAGGAACTTAACTGAGGAACAAGGGGGAGAAGAAGGGGGGAAATGGTGGGGGAAAGGGAGAGAGGCAAACCATGAGAGACTCTTGAATGCTGACAAAAACTGAGGACTGATGGATGTGGGGGGGAGGGGGGATGGGCATGGAGGAGGGCACTTATGGGGATGAGCACTGGGTGTTATGTGGAAACTAATTTGACAATAAACTATTTGTAAAATAAATAAAATAAGAAAGAAAGAAAGAAAGAAAGAAAGAAAGAAAGAAAGAAAGAAAGAGTGTCCATCTAAAATAGAAACGTTTGGGGCAAAGGACAGAGACAAAATTCACATACACAACGCACACATAATTGTTTAAAACATCCAATTCACCAGTTAAAAAAAAATAAGAGCAAATTAGAACAACAATGAGATTTCTTTGGCAAAGGGGTACCAGAAACAAAGCTCTTTCATAATTGCTGGCAGTATTTTGTTTAAAAACCCTTTAAGAAGGCATGTGAGCAATATACAGTGTATCAAAAGACTTTAAATTTTTATATCTACCCAGTAATTGTAGATTCCTCTCCCCCCTCTCCCTCCCTCTCTCTTCTTCCCTTCTTCTCATCAACCATTAACCATGCTCAAGTCCCTCTCATCTGTCATCAGCAATTAAACATGCTCAAGTCTGCCATCTTAAAAAAAAAATCCTCCCTACACGCTAGGTACTTCCCTGACTCCCTTTATGGGCAAATTTATTGAAAATGTACTTTCCAGGTACATTTGCCATCCCCATTTTCTTCTTCTCACTCAGCAGTTTGGCATCGTTCCCCAACACTCCACTGAAACTGTGCTCAACAAAATATCCAACCAATGAATGACATAGATTTATGTCAATAAATCTATGGAAATAAATTCAAAAATAAAGGGGATATTTTTAATCATGTTGCTTGACATCTCCCCTACATTTAATGCTGTTAACTATTTCCTCCTACTTGAAAGTCTTCCTGTGGCATCTATAATGCCACACTCTTGCTTTTCCTTCTACCCCTTTGCCCTCGCCTCAGAATCACTTTGTAGATTCCATTTCTGCTATCTATCTAACTTCTGAAAGCCAGACATTCTCAGAGCTAGGTTACGTATATTGTCTCCCTAAGTGATCTCATTCACTCACTTGGTTTTAATTACTATCTATATGGCCACAACTGTAATAGTATATCTCTATCCATACCCCCTCACTGAGCTCTGTGTTCTTGACATGTCCATTTGGACGTCTTGCGGGCACCCCAAATTCAACACATCCAAAGCTGAACACACCATATTGTCTCTTAAAGTTGCTCCTCCTCCAGTGTTTCCTATCTCAGTAAATGATAGCATGCTACTTAAGGCAGAAACTTGACACTTAGCATAGTACATGGCACATCGTAGGCCCTCACTAGTATTTAAATAGTGCATAAATGAAAGTATCCTAAGGAAAACAGATGTACACAAAATTTTGTACAACTATGTTAATTCTAATATTACTTAGAATAATAAAATTCTAGGGAAAAACCTAATGGTTCAATGGTTAAGTAAATTATAGTATAGTCACACAATGAAATATTCTTTAGCCAATAAAACTGACATTTACACATAGTTTATGACAGGAAAATGCTTATGCTCTAATATTAATTGCAGTAGAATAAAACATTTAATATAAAATATGATCACAACAATCAATGAAAATGCATGAGAAAAAGACTAAAACAAAATATGCAAAATATTAATAGTGCCTGTTCCTAGATGGTAGAACTAAATGAAGTTTTTGTTTTCCTCATATTTTTCTGTATTTTTCAACCTTATTGTAATGAGAATTGTATGGCCCTGGTAGTATAAAGAATTGTTTGGAAAAATCTTAAAAAGGAAAGAAAAAAATCATTTCAATTGTGGCAGGCAAAAAGTAAAGTTTAGCCCCCAGGCTCTACCCAAAGTTTTCTTCCATATTTTAGCCCTTTGGTACCCAGTGCACAGCCTGAAGTGTGAAGAAGCCACTTCAAAGAGGAAATCCTTTTGATCTGTCTAGTTTTGCCAACTCAGCCCTCAGGGCCCCTGTGCTGAGCTCTAGGCCTTTGCCTGTGCTCCATCTCCCTAACCTGGCCTGTGGGAACTCAGAGCAAGCATTTTTCTGCTCCTTTTTTTTTGCAGGTGGTGGTTGCAGGAGCTGGAAATGCCCTCAGCCAGAAGGGACTCCAGAAAACATTTAGTCCAATCCCTTTATTCCTAAGCAAAACTTCCAGATAATGTTTTATGTTTTTATTTCCTTCTACTTGTGCAGTTTCTCCCTTCGTACGGTCTACCTCATTAAAGAGGATGTGAGGATCTGACTCTTTTACTCTAAGACAATCTCACTGAACCAACTGAAAATACACAGAAAGAAACAAATATAAACAGTGGACCAAAACAAAACTAGGCAATAGGCTGTCTGCATAGACTCTCTGCTGTCCATTTCTGTTTGGTCCTCCTTGCTTGCCACAGGATTCTGTGCTCAAATTCTTATAACCAAATATCGTAAGAGGCCCAATGCAAGCAAGCCCATGTTGTAGCATATTTCAGAATTTCTTTTTTAATATACACTGTAAAATAATACTCTACTGTATAAATACACCATACTTTATTTATTATCTGTCAAGGGGCATTTGATTTGTTTCCATCTTTCAGCTATTGTGAACAATGCTGCCATGATCATTAGTGTGCAAGTATCTGTTTGTCTTTGCTTTCAATTCTTTTGGTATATACCTCGAAGTAGAATTGCTATATTAGGTGGCAATTCTATATTTAGCTCTCTGAGGACTTGCCAAGCTGTTTCCAACAGCAATGCACAAAGATTCAGTACTCCATATCCTCACAAAAACTTGGTATTTTCTGTGGTTTTCTTGGTTTTGCTTTTTTATATAATAGCCATACCTAATGAGTATGGAGTGGTATCTCATTTTGGTTTTGCTTTACATTTTGCCTAATGGTTTGTGATGTTGATCATCATTTCATTTGTGTGTTTATTCGTCATTTGTATATTTTCTTTAGAGACATGTCTATTCAAGTCCTTTGCCCATTTTTGAATTGGATCTGTTGTTGTTGCAGTTGAGTTGTAGCAGTTCTTTAAATATTCTGTGTATTAATCCTTTATCAGATATACACTGTAAATATTTTCTTCCATTCTATGAGTTGTCTTCTCATTCTCTTAATAGTATCTTTTGATGTGCAAAACTTTTTAATTTTAATGAAGTTCAGTTTATCTGTTATGTTGTCTGTGTTTTGGTGTCACATCCAATAAAAATCTGCCATATCCAATATCCATGTGTTTTCTTCTAAAAGTTTTATTGTTTTAGCTCTATATTTAGGTCTTTGATCCAGTTTGAATTAATTTTTGTCTATGTTTTATATATGTTGTAAGGGTCCAACCAGTTTCCCAGAATTATTTGTTGGAAAGACTGTCCTTTTCCCATTATCCTGTTATTTTAAATAATAAGCATCAAAGGGCATTTTCACAGTTTTAGAAAATAATGAATAATACTAAAATTAACTATATTTTTAGACTGTATAACACAAAATTTCAGTAAATACATGCTTATCACAAAATTTAGATATTGCAGGACAACGCAAATAGGAACTTATGGAATATTATCCTATGTATAGTATGTAAGTTCCTGTCCCATAGTGAAAGATTGGTTTCAATGAATTGCTCAATTTTGCCACACTGAGGGAGATCTGGCTAGCACAAACTAATAAGATAGAGATTAGATTTTCCTCAGCCCCAGGTGACAGGATGCCTCAGTATTGAGCAATTGCTCTTTTATGAAACTGTTAATGTTTCAAAAATACATAAATGTGTAGAGAACAATATATCAAGGATATGTCCACTACCCAGCTTAAAAAATTAGGCATTAATTACCACTGCAAGTGAAGCCGGCTGTATACACCTCTATCCTGAGGTTTTCACCATTTCACTTTTCACCAGATTTGATCTTGATCTTTCATGTATATCATTATACATTTACTACATATCTGTCTATCCCTTAACAATATGTAGTACTTTACAGAAATAGTATCACTCTGTATGTACCTTCTGCAATTTGCTTTCCTCACTCAACAATATGCTTAGATTTATCCCTGTTGATATACGTAGCTCTAATTCATTCATTTTTCACTATTATAGAGCATTTCGGATTTAAAGATATTGCAACTTATATGTCTGTTCTCCCATGGAGCAGGTACTTTTCAATTGCCAAAATCTTAATTCTGGATGCCAGGACACTTCCTCTTCATTTCCTCTTAGGAAATAGTTTATTTCTATTAAAAACAATCAGACTTTCTGATAAAGCAGATTTAGTACACTAGTGGTCTACAGTGAGTGTATGGTATAAAAAGTAGATTCAGTTTCTTATTCTGTCAAGATTAGGGTCTCTCTGCCTTTACACTATTGACATTTTAGACTGGATAATGTGTTGTTGTGAGGAGCTATCCTGTGCATTGTAGGATGTTTAACAGCATCTCTGGCTTCTACCCACTAGATCCCAGTAGTGACAACCAAAAATGTCTCCAGATATTGCCAAATGTCCTTAGCTGAGAACCACTGGCCAAGATGTACTGAGCACCCATTATATGTGAAGCACTTTAGGAGGTGTATGGGAAAAAAAAAAGAAAAGAAAAGAAAATGAATAAACACTGAAAAAAAGTCCCTTCATTCAAAGAAATATATTGAACATCTACTATGTGCAAATTATACTATGCTAGGCCCTAGGATTTTGGTGACTCTTTCCTCAAAGAGTTAACAGTGTATTGTGTGGAGTGGAAGGAGGCAGAAAAAAAAACATCAAATTATAATGCAATGTGGAAAGTACAAAGCTGGGGAGATGCACAGGATATGTGGGAGAGCACCTAGGAAGGCTATTTATACCATCCTCATGGCAAGTGGTCAGTGAAGGGTCCTTGGAAAAAGTAATAACTTCTCTGAATCTTTTTTTTTACTTCTTAAACTTTTTTTAAGTTTGTTTGTTTTCTTTTATAGTTTATTGTCAAGTTGGTTTCCGTATAAAACCCAACAAGAGCCCTCCTCCATGCCCATCACCCCCCTTCCCCACCCCATCAGCCCTCAGTTTGTTCTCAGTATTCATAGCTTATCTGAATCTTAAAGGATGAGTAGTACTAGGCTAGACCAAAATGGCATTGCAGGCAGAATAGCATAAGCATAAACAAAAAGGCTAGAAATACTAGATCTATGCAAAGGAAGTACAAGGAAGATAGTGTTGCTGGAGCATAAAGTGTAAAGAAAAAATGATAGCAGATAGGCTAGAAAGATGGTATAATAGTTTGATAGGCCTGGCATAACAAAGTTCCAAAAGTGAGTGGCTTAAACAACAGAAATTTACTGTCTTACAGTTCTAAAGGCTAGAAGTCTGAGATCAAGGTGTAGAGTTAATTCTTTCCGAGAGCTGTAAGAATCTGCTAAATGCCTCCCTCCTATCTTCTGATGGCCTGTTGAAAATCTTTGGCATTTCCTGGCTTGTAGAAACATTGCCCTGATCTCTGCCTTCATCTTTATGTGGTGCTCTCTGTGCATGTGTCCCTGTGTCAATATTTCTTTTTATAAAGATACCAGTCATATTGCATTATGGCCGACCCAAATAACTTCATTTTAACTAATTGCATCTGCAATGATCTTATGTCCAAATTGGATACATTCTGAGATACTGGGGGTTAGGACTTCAACATATGGATTTGGGGGTGGGGGACACAATTCAACCCATAAGAGATATGTAGAGATTAGAATTTCAGAGGTCTTATGAGTCATGTTAAGGAATTTAGACTTCATTCAGTGCCTAACTGCAACCATTCAAAGAGCCCTGGAGTTCTCTACTCCATTGTTATTGTTGACATCACTCAAATCATTCTTCATTCTATTTTTAGGACTGACACTGAATATTCCACAGTTGGCTTATCCATTCATCAGTCTATGGACATTTGGGTTATATCCACATTTTGGCTAATATAAATAATGCTGATATAAACACTTCTGTATGAGATTTTTTTTAACACGTTTTCAAATTTCTTGTATATATACCTAGGAGTAGAATAGTTGAGTCATATGGTAACTCTATGTGTAACCTTTGAGGAATCACCAAACTGCTTTCCAAAGGGGCTGCACCATTTTCCATTCCCACCAGAAATGCATGAGGGTTTCAATTTCTCCACATCCCCAATGATACCTGTCAGTACTGTTTTTTTTTTTTTTTTTTTAATCATAGACATCCTGATGGGTGTGAAGTAGAATCTCATTATGTAGTTTTGATTTGCATTTACATAATAAGTAATGATGTTAACCATCTTTCCATGTACTTACTAGCCATTAGTATATCTTCTTTAAAGAAATGTCTATTCAGATCCTTTGGCCATATTTAAATTTGATTATTTGCCTTCGTATTATTGTTATAAGAGTTTTTTTTTTAATACATTCCACTTATACTTTTGAAAAGAGGGAAAGTGGGTAGGGAGAAAAGAGAATATTTTTTGTGTGTGACTTTTTCTTTTCTTTTCTTTTCTTTTCTTTTCTTTTCTTTTCTTTTCTTTTCTTTTCTTTTCTTTTCTTTTCTCTTAATAGTTTATTGCCAAGTTGGTGTCCATATAACACCCAGTGCTCATCCCCACAAGTGCCCTCCTCCATGCCCATTACCCCCCTTCCCCTTTCCCCTACCCCCATCAGTCCTCGGTTTGTTCTCAGCATTCAAGAGTCTCTCATGGTTTGCCTCCCTCCCTCTCCCCAACTATTTTCTCCCTTCTTCTCCCCCATGGTCCTCCATTAAGTTCCTCCTAATCCAGCTATACATGCAAACATATGGTATCTGTCCAGGAGAAGAATATTCTTAGGAAGGAAAGTAGCATGGAGTTAGAAGCAGATGTTCACAGCAGGTTTCATTGTTTGATTCAAGAGGAGAGTCCAGGTCAGGGGAAAATGTACTAACTTGTTTTGAGGCTAGATCCTTCGTGCTTATGGATAAAACTAAGTAAGTGCAGGACTGTTTGTTCCCTGGAGGCTGATAGTGCAGGACTAAAAACTTTTAAGACCTATTCAAAGATTTATTCTGAGTGGTTATTAATTTTAATAAAAGCATCTCTAGAGGAAAGAAAACCATTACTTACCACGATATAAGAGCAGAAGATAGGGCTCCTTGTTACAAAATGTACTGACTGTATTTTAGTTTTATTTTACTTTGACATTCTAGCAATGTTTGAGACTGTTGCCCATTCCTTCCTTGTTAAATTTTCCTCTCCTGTGGTTTTTGAAGCATCACAGCCTGCTGGCTCTCTTATCTCTCTGCCTATCTTTCTTAATCATCTCAGATCCCACTTTCTCTGTCCACATCTTGACATGTAAGGCTTAAATATCATATTAATTTATTCAGAATAAGTCTGAGAGCACTAACACTTACTAGTGCTTGTTATATGCACTGTTTGAGGAACTGGAAATGTAGCAATAAACAAAAAAAATCTTGTGCACATGGAGCTTACATTCTAAGTCAAAGAAAAATAAGCAATAGCACTAATTGCAAACACACGTAGCACTCATTATTCTAAATACTGTTTTAAGGTATTAATCCAAGATATACACACAAATGTAGTCTTCACAAAAATCCTATGATATATATACTATTGTAATTCTCGTTTTACAGATAAACTGAGGCACAGAGGGGTAAAATGGTTAAGTCAAGATTTTAAGTCAGACAGTATGGCTCCAGAGTCCATGTTCTTAATTAGTACTCTATACTGCCTCTTAGCAACTTTTTTTCTTAAATGGTTTATTGTCAAGTTGGTTTCCATATAACACCCAGTGCTCATCCCAACAAGTGCCCTCCTCCATGCCCATTACTCCCCTTCCCCTCTCCGCCACACCCATCAGCCCTCAGTTTGTTCTCAGCATTCAAGAATCTCTCATGGTTTTCCTCCCTCCCTCTCCCCCACTATTTTCCCCCTTCTTTTCCCCCATGGTCCTCCATTAAGTTCCTCATAATCCTCCTATACATGCAAACATATGGTATTTGTCCTTCTCTGCCTGACTTATTTTGCTCAGCATAACACCCTCAAGTTCCATCCATGTTGCTGCACGTGGCCAGATTTCATGCTTTCTTATTGCCATGTAGTATTCCATCGTATAGATAAACCACATCATCTTGATACATTCGTCACTTGATGGACACTTGGGCTCTTTCCATGTTTTAGCTATTGTTGAGACTACTGCTATGAACATTGGGGTACATGTGACCCTATGCATCAACACTCCTATATCCCTTGGATAAATTTTTCGCAGTGCTATTGCTGGGTCATAAGGGAGTCCTAGTGTTAATTTTTTGTGCCTCTTAGCAATTTAAGAAAATATATCAAATAGGACTTGCTAAGAGGTTGCCACACTGGTATTTCAATTATCACTCTTCACCATTCAACTCTAGTCTTATATATAGTAGAATTCTAGAGATTAATTGGAGGAAGGAAAAGAGGATTTTTTTTAAAAAATTAATATTTTTGAGAGAGAGAGACAGAATGTAGACGGGGGAGGGGTAGAGAGAGAGGACAACACAGAATCCAAAGCAGACTCCAAGCTCTGAGCTATAAGCACAGAGCCTGACATGGGGCTTGAACCCACAGACCATGAGATCATGACCTGAGCTGAAGTCCGACGCTTAACTGACTGAGCCACCCAGACGCCACAGAAAAAAGGATTTTTTAAGGGAATTTGTGGGAGTAAAAAGCACTATAGTTCCTATCCTGTAGCTGAGCAAAGAGGTCCTAATTTCCCTTCCCTTTCCATAGGGAAGACTGGCATTTTACTTCCAGACTGAAGGCTTACTATGCTACAGAAATTTTTAGGGGCGCCTGGGTGGCTTAGTCGGTTAAGCGTCCTACTTTCGCTTAGGTCATGATCTCGCGGTTCGTGGGTTCGAGCCCCGCGTCGGGCTCTGTGCTGACTGCCAGCTCAGAGCCTGGAGCCTGTTTTGGTCTGTGACTCCCTCTCTCTCTGACCCTCCCCTGCTCACACTGTCTCTTTCTCTCTCTCTCCTAGAAATAAATAAAACATTAAAAAAAAAAAGAAATTTTTAGGCCTGCTTGTGTTGCCACTGAAACAGAAAGAGTTCATGAGAGAACCTCACCTATGTCCTGTGGTGTCTGGAGAAGATAGAAACTTGTGCTTGATTTTACCTGAAGAAGTCTAAAGGCAGAAGTCTGGTTGAAGTTGTTCACAGTGGCAGGGCAAAGAAAAATATCTAGACTCCCAAGGAACTATGTTTTGTACAGGACAGATAGTTTGGTCTGTGTGTAGCTGGTAACTCCAGCAGAAAAATGAGGATCTCATGAGAAGAAAGTTGTGTGGGAAGACAGAGGATACATTGTTCCCATCATGGAATGGTTTGGGGGAGAAGTCCCCACTAGGAAAATGTGGAGTGAAGGTGTAGCAGGATTCTTGCACAGAGAGTCATGACACCGAGGCTCTTCTTTCCAAGAAGCAACTTTATTCCAGCCGGTGTCACTCAGTAGGGTTTGTACCCAAAGAACTGAGCCCTGAACACCACGTGGTGTGGTTTTTTTTATATATTTTTTACTTCTTCATCTCCCATATATGGTAACATACAAACATGCAGTCTGATTAATGTGATCTCATGTTACAAGGTTGTGAGGGATGTTGTCACATACAGGAATAGCAAGGTTGCCTTGAGATGTTCTTTTTTGTTTTTCTTTCTTAGGGAGGGGACCCTACCACATTCCCCCCTTTGATGCTCAGACCCCTCTATTTAGGGTCAAAGAGCATCATTTTGGTTTAGAGATTTATATTTTTATAACGTCATTACATGAGTGGACATCTCTTTTTTTTTTAAATTATGGCCTCAATGAGATTGGAGGCAGATCATACAACTAGGGGAGCTAAGTAGGGTAAGATTAAGTATCCTCCTAAAATTAGGAAAAATAATTCCTATGAGGCTTTTGAATCCCTCAAGAGTTGAAAAACATCCTCCAAATAACTTCCTGGGGTTACAACCTTTCACGGTCTGGACTGGGACATGAGCAACCTTTCTCATTCAATCTGTGATCTCTAGGACTTTTTCCTCATCCTATCTGTAGGCAGCAGTTGTTCATGTTAAAATTTCCACAAACACCTCTCTCATAAGCAAGCATGCAATCTAAGGCCAAGCAATGTTGATAGATGGCATTGTACATTTTGGTTTGTTGCTTGGCTAGTAAGTTAGGACCTCTGGCAGTCTCACTGGTTATCATTTTTACAACTGCTTGCAGTCTAGTTATGTGGTTTAGCATATAAATGGGAGTAGCAGTAGCCCCAATACCCATCCTCTGCCCACGTGGCAGGGACATAATACTGGATTATACGCTCAGGAGGCCATTTATTATCTTTTTAATTGTTAATTGTAAGGCACATTGCTTTTTTTTTTTTTTTTTTTGAGTCTCCCTATCCCCATATACTTGAATTCCCAAATGTTTTCCTCTGGCAAGTGGGAGCAAAAGAAAGATGGACGAATAGCTTCAGCACATATGACCCTGACCAGACTAAAGGAAGTATAATATAGGCTGTTCTTCCACATCTCTAGTACAGTCTACCCAGGATTTGCCATTTGATGGCTGTGTTGACATTGTCTCAGGCCTCTCAGAGATGAGAGAAGTGAGACAAGGGCTGAGGATCTGGCTTGAGGTAATCTGGGGTCCCCCACCATTGGGTTTTCTGGACAGTTGAAGTATAAAACCTTTGGCCCAAGCATGTTAAGTTTCCAAAAGGAATGGTGGTGAACTTTTTTCCCATGAGACAAGATAGTTTTTCCAATAATGGGGTTTTTGAGAAGCCAAATCCCAATAGTAGGACTGGGGTATTTTGTTTTACTTGTAGGGATCTAATTTTTTAGTCTTTTATGGCCATTGTTTTCCTGTGTTGGTATCAATGAACTATCTTATCCACAAAAGGAAGGTGAGCATTAACAGAAACCCCTCACCACATTTTTAGCCACCCAAAGTGGCTTTGGCCAATCCTATTGCAAAGACTAGAGGAAGAATCACAATAATAGTGAGAAACAAGGTGTGACAGTGCATCACGGTAAGGAAACATAAAGAAAATAAGGGCAGTCTTGGTTTCACTGGACTGTCGATTCTTCAAGCTTCTGCCATGCATAGATCAGTTAGCTTCTACAGTGACTCTAGCAGGGCTGCAGTCTCCTGGAGTCTCTGGAGTTGCAGATTGCTTCTTCCGTATGGTCAGCTTGCACAGCAGTGATGGATCAGGAATGCTTTCCCAGTTTGGAGATGACGGCTTTACTCTGTTGTAGTGAATCCGTGGACCCACTTTGGCTACCTTTGCTGCAGTAGGGGTGGACAAAATGACAGTGAATGGGCCCTTCCAGAGGGATTTTAGGGGTCGGACATTTTATTCCTTTATCCGTATTGCATCTCTGGATTTAAAGAGGTGAGAGTCTGTAGTCAGATTTACAGGTAATCGTTCTCTGACCCAGTGGTGAAAGCTGGTTTAGGGTAAAGCCAAGGGCCTGCATCTGTTGTTTTAGGGTTAGATTGTCTATCTCATTTGGATTTCCCCTTTATGCTCCTGATTATGGGGGGGGAGGGTGCCCATAAAGGATTTCATAAGGGGAGAACCCCATCTGCTTCTTTAGCTTCCCACTTGCAGCTGCAGTCTGCCTCCCTGAAGGTCCCTGGTCTCTTCCTGCCTAATGTTAACCCTTTCCCTATTTATTTCTTCCTTGGAACAGGGCCTGTAACTGTTGTTGGGGAAGAGGGATGACGACCATTCTGGCTTCTTTAAGCTGATAAGGAACGGTATAGGGGTACAGCAGTTAGAGTTTACCCAAGGGTTGGTCGAGTGGCCCATGGTATAGTTTTACAGGAAGGCTGGCAGGCATGAAGCAGCATAGACATTAGTAGACATAAAGAGAAAAACACAAAGATTATACTGACCAACAAGATGATATCTTAAGATAATGTCTACAGTTTCCAAATCTGTGAAGTAAACTAGGAGAGACCCTAACTGTGTAGACAACATAAGTCAGGGAATCTCTCATTACCCAGCTAATGGAGAACCAGGAACAGTAAGTAATCAATAGTGGCTCTGTTTTCAAGAGCTTGGCCTTAACTTAATTTAAAAAAAAAATTTAAAGCATCTAATGCTTATGAGGTGTTATTTAGAGTTTTGGTGAATAATAAGCCTGAGTATTATTTTTATAAAGCAGAATTTTTATTACTTTCTGTGCCTTTTTCGTCTTGTAGGGGAAAGCCCCTACCCAGTTAGTAAAAGTAGTAACCCGTACAAACAGATGTTGGCTTTTTTTTTTTTTTTTTTTACCTTGGCAACTGAGTGAGACCTAATTGTTAGTCTTTTCCTGGATAGTCTCCAGTTCCTTGATTGTCTGGGAGAGCAAGTTTGTAGTTGAAAGGATTGTTTTTAAGACATACTTTACAGCCTGATACCACTTGCAGAACTGTCTTTGACAATTTCTTTTTCCCAGCAAACATCCTTTGAGCCATTTGATAAGTTTTGTCTCTCCCTAAATGAAAGGTCTGATGCTGTGTTTTAATAATCTTTTAGCTCTGTGAGCTTGGTAATAGTAATTGCCCTGCTCTGTTTTAACCATTCCAAGGGCTGGAGACAGTGTTTAGGAGTCAGACCCCAGTTTATTTATTTGTTTATTTTGAGGGAGGGGAGAGTAAGTGGGATTGAGTCTTCTTTAATAATTGATATAGCAGCAAACTATTTTCCTGAGCCCTGGTCTCTATAGCCTACAATACCCAATAATTTTCAAAAGCTCATGTAATTGTTTATTTGTCCTGAGTTAGTAGCACCAGAGTCTCTCTCTAATTTAGTTATAATGTCCCTTTCTAGCAAGGGAGTAAGACTCTCTGGCATTATCAGGAAAGAATGAGGAAAAAATTAAGTTTCCCCATATACATCCCAGGGGCTGAGAGAAAAATTTAGTTAGTTTTCCAGAGGTGCCCCTAATAGTTATGCTGCATTTGGATAGTTGGCCTGGAGTGGAAAGGAGGATAGAAAAGGTAGCTCTGGTGTTAAGAAGGAAATCAACCAGTTCTTCTATATTTAGAGTTACCAAGTTTCTGGGTTTCTGATAGACAATTGGTTTAGGGGAGACACCATGAGGAGACTTAGTCCCTTCTAGGGACATTGGTTATCTGAGTCCTCACAGATAGAGGTTCCTGAGGGCATTTAGATCTCCACAGATTGTTTCCATATCAGGGGCATGGTTTATGGGGTTTTCATTTTGATTGTCCCCTCATTTAGTGCTCTGAATGGCCATAGAAATGGCACTTGGTACCAGGACCTTGGGAAGTCCAGTCTGACATAGTACTTAAGGCCACAACTAAGGTCTTAGACTTTTTTGTTTGTTTGTTTTTAAACCTTGTTTTCTGTTTTGTTTGTAACATACCCAATTGACAGCTCATAAGAGCTCCTCCAGGGTCTCTTCAAGGCCACAGCCAATTTTTTAATTTTCTCTGAATATCTAGAGCTGAATGAGTGACAAATTTGTCTTTTAAAATTATCTCAGCCTTAGGGGTGTCAAAGGAGATAGGCATATATTTAATGAGAGCCACCTTCACCCTCTCCAGGGAGGCCATTAGGCTCTCATTTTGTGTTTGTAAAACAGTGGCTAATTTAGCATAATTTAAGGGTTAAATCTTAGATTTCCTTCATTTTTTCTACAGCATCTGTGTCATTTAAGAGTCTGATTTAACAAAAGCATGGTACCTTTTCAGATCAACTCAAAAACATATGTAATATTCTGAAAAGCCTTTATATATTTATCCAATTAGAAAATTTACCTAAATCTCCTTTTACCTATCTTAAATCTTGTAAAGTTTTTTTTGTTGTTGTTGTTTTGTTTTGTTTTTACCCCTCTGTTTTCTGCCTGTAGGACCTTGGGGGTAGGACTGTAACCAAGCAAGATTTTCTTGGTTGTCATAGGATGCACTAATTTTATTTTGGCCCAACAGTAACTTACATATTGATCATTGGCCATTGAGGGAGGGGTTAAAGGGCCAAAGTCAAGATCTTTTCCCCTGCCTTTTTCAACAATGCCCACACAAATATGTTTCATCCACATGGGTATCTATTTTTGGCATACAATGGGCTAAGCTTAGTAAAATGGCTCCCATGTATCTTAGTAAAAGCCCTTTAAATATCATCCATCCCTCATATGGCAGAGGCATCCATTTCTCTAGTAAACAAGAAGAGCACAAATGTGGAGGATTTGGAGGCTGGCATCAAGGGTATTTCCATCATTTTCCCAGCCTTTGGATCAAAGGAGGAGGAATTTTTTTTTTAATGTTTTATTTATTTCTAGGAGAGAGAGAGAGAGAGAGACAGCGTGAGCAGGGGAGGGTCAGAGAGAGAGGGAGTCTCAGACTGAAACAGCCTCCAGGCTCTGAGCTGGCAGTCAGCACAGAGCCGGACGCGGGGCTCGAACTTACGAACCGTGAGATCATGACCTAAGCGAAAGTCGGACGCTTAACCGACTAAGCCACCCAGGCGCCCCAAAGGAGGAGGAATTTTAACCTTAATCCTGTGTACTTTTAAAATCCATTTATTTTAACCTTAGTTCATCTTGACCATATATAAAATTTCTTTTTAAAGATGATTATCCTTCACAAGCCTTCTACAACTTTTCTTTTGTATCTGAATTTTGTCCCAAGCCATTTTTCTCCAAATAACCAGTCTCATTTAGGACAAAATCACTTTTTTTTATCTTTAACAAAATATATTTTCATTCCTTATATCTTTCTTACATACCTCCTACTTTTCTACATACAGAGTTGCTTTTCTTATTTCCAACAGTCTTAAGTACACGTAGCAGAATTTTAACTGCTAGAAACCTTAGTCTCCAGTGAAAATTAAGTAGTAATCAACTGTGAACTCTATGTTATATCAGAATGTTTTTAGATGGCAAACTTATGAATCCATTAAGCACAAAGCATGTTCTTCAACAGTTCCAAATATCCTTAGTTTTTTTGCAACAAGTCAAAAGCACAAACCTACATCTAGCAATTAGTGTTTTAGCTTCTAATCTCATTAGATAGCCAATGAGTTCAATCTCAATTTATCATGCAAGCAAAACCTTAACGTTTTATGTTACCAAGGACTTTGAAAGCTATCTTAACAATTACCCATGAAAACTATGAGACAAACAAAATTAACTATCACTTTAAGTCATCCTTTTCTTAACAAATTGGAACAGAGATAACATGAGTTTATTTGACCTTCAGCAAATTTAGGTAGAATACACGTTTGTTTCTGTTTTTTTTTTTTTAATGTTGATAAACATTGTCTATCTCAAACCAACAAACTTAAATTAACTTAAACACTGAATACATTTTACTTGAGTCCACATAAGACACTTTGTTCTGTATGGCTAATTTTTACCTGGAAAGTTGGTGGGGAAATCTGACTTTGGTGGTCTTTGCTCCTCAACATCTAGGGTAGGAGGAGGAGCTGACAGTGCCTGAGGCATTGAGGAGCCAGTTATGCCATCCACAGCCTCAGGTGGTGCAGAAAAGGAGTGGGGGAAGGGAGGGCAAAAGAGGAGAGGTGCCAACAGAAGGCAGAAAAAGAGAATTCCCAGTTTTAAATCTTGTCAGCTCAGACAGAGGAGCAGACTTCAAGTCTCTTTTATTTCCCACTAGTAGAATTAGGCAGTCCATGTCAGTCCAGAGAAGACATGGAATTTCCCCAAAACAAAAGGAGTTTCAGCAGCTGCTTGGGAATATTCCCTGAAGTTCCTGTTCTGAGGTAGAATAACCAACGACAGTTGGCTCTAATTATTATAGTTATTGACCCAGAAAATGAATGAGAGACATGTCCCCATACACAGTTACATGGCGACTCCAACCAGCCGCCCAGTGCCCAACACCTTAGAGTTGCAGCTTCATTCCTCTTCCCTTGTGGAATTACTAGTTGCAACTCTGGGAGGTGATCAGGGTCCCCTTCTGCCTATTATGGGCAGGTCTACCAAAATGAACCCGGGTTCTTGCCAGTCTGAGGGCGGTCCCTGAGCTGGTTCCTGGGCCTCACCAGTTCCATTAGCACACACGGGGTCCTCACCCCACTACCTCAGGAGGGCTAGTCTCCTGTGGATCAAGGGGTCCGTTGGCACCAGGTGAGCTGCCTCTCCCCGCACCCTGAGGTTTGCATCACAGTTGGCAAAGGAGGTGGAAACACACCGTCTCGAATCCCGGACAAGCCCCCAAGAAATGTAGCAGGATTTTCGCACAGAGAGTCGTGACACCGAGGCTCTTCTTTCCAAGAAGCAACTTTATTCCAGCCAGTGTCGCTCAGTAGGCTTTGTACCCAAAGAACTGAGCCTCAAACACCACGTGGTATGGTTTTTTAATATATTTTGTGCTTCTTCTTCTCCCATATATGGTAACACACAAATATGCAGTCTGATTGACATGGTCTCATGTTACAAGGTCGTGAGGATGTCATCACATACAGGAATAGCAAGGTTGCCTTGAGATATTCTTTTTTTGTCTTTCTTAGGAAGGGGACCCTACCACAAAGGGGTCTCTAAAGAAACCACAAGGGGCTCCTGGGTGGCTCAGTTGGTTGAGCATCTGACTTCGGCTCAGGTCATGATCTCATGATTCATGTGTTCGAGCCCCGCATTGGGCTCTGTGCTGACAGCTAGCTCAGAGCCTGGAGCCTGCTTCAGATTCTGTGTCTCCCTCTCTCTCTGACCCTCCCCTGCTCACACTTTCTCTCTCTCTCTCAGAAATAAACAAAAATATTAAAAATTTTAAAAGCAAAAAAAAAAGAAAAAAGAAAGAAAGAAAGAAACCACAAAAGGGCAGCGCTGAAAAAGCCAGTATTTGGGCATCAACCTCACGAAGGATATTGATAGCCAGATTACACCAGCTTTAGTGAATTAAGCCTCTCACTTTACCTTTAAGACTCCCTCTCCCAGGGGCGCCTGGGTGGCTCAGTCGGTTAGGCAGCTGACTTAGGCTCAGGTTAGGATCTCACAGTTCATGAGTTCAAGCCCTGCATGGGGCTCTGTGCTGACAGCCTGGAGCTTGCTTCTCATATTGTGTCTCCCTCTCTCTATGACCCTCCTCTGCTCATGCTCTATTTCTCTCTGTCTAGAAAGAAAGAAAGAAAGAAAGAAAGAAAGAAAGAAAGAAAGAAAGAAAGAAAGAAAGAAAAAGACTCCCTCTCCCTAACCACCCCACTCCTTAATCCCAGAGGAGACAGAAGCAGCAGAGCAAGTAGGGGATGAGCTCCAGAGAGAAGACTGAAAGAACATTCATTCCCCCCCGCCAATGGAGTTCTGTGGGATCTCTAATGAAGCTGAGCTAGAGATTGGGAGCTGGAGGAGAAGCTTTAAATTGAATGTGAGATGGAAATATTTATTCTGAGTGGGTGAACATTTTAATGCCTGTGAACTATACTACTGTAAATATGTGGGACTAACCAAAAAGCGAATGGGTTACATACAGAACAAAGGATAGCGATGTTATTAAAAAACAAACAAACAAACAAACAGGGTAAAGAAATAGAGAGTCGTAGGGGCAATATTTTATATACTCTAAGGAAGACTCCCAGAGGAGGTGACCCAAAGGAAGTGAAGAAGCAAGTGGTGGGAATATCCTTGCCCCTCATCTCTTTTCACACATTCTCCTTAGATGATCTTATTCAGTCCCATAGCTTCAATTTCCCCTGATAACTCTCAATCTTGTACCTCTACCATAACATTTATCCTAATCATCAGTCTCAGGCATTTAATGCCTACCAAATATCCCCACTTCAATGATCACAACCATCTCAAACTTCATCTTCCTTCCAAACTTCTTCTGCCGCTAATGTTTTCATACCAGTGATTAGCACTACAATCTACCCAATAGCACAAACCAGAGACTGTCCTCATATCTGACGAGTCCCCATATCCTATTGTTCTCACTACCTAGATCTTGAATAGATCTTGAATTCCATACAACTGCCATTACTCAAGACGTAATCACCTGGACTACAACAATAGCCCCCTAACTGGTCACCCTACTTCCGATCTATTTTCCACACTTCAGCCAAAGCAATCTTTCCTATATCCAAATTGGATCATGGAGAAACTCAGTGACTCTTGATAGTTCAAAACTGAGTCATTTACATGGCTTAGAAGGACTTTCAAGATCTGCTTCTTATCTATCTTATAAACCTTCTCTTCCATAACTCCCTGTTCTTGGTTGCTCTTCTCACAGTCTATATGATTTGCATTTCCCTTCAAACCCCAAATTCTTTTACATCTCTTCCATACTCCATTTATCTTTACTCATTCTTCAGCACAAATGTAATCTCTTTTGGAAAGACTTCCCTGCACTCTTGAGGATGGGTGCCCCTAATACACAACTCACTCTAGTGTTCTTCCACTAAATTGTGAGCTCTGGGCAGCGCAGTGCTGGCGGTGGCGGTGGCAGGCCTGAAGCTTCTACGTTCTCCACACGTACACGGGGCACGGAGGCCTCGGATCCCAGGTTGTATCACTGCTTGACACCTGCGGATCTGAGGCTGCTACACTTCCCCCACCACCCACTCACCCCCACTCAACTCATAGAAACAGGGAAGCAGAGACTTGCGGGACTGTTTTGGGAAGTATAAACAAAGCCCGCAGACTGGGACCTGGAAACGAGGCGGGGCGTGGGGCATAGAACTCAGCCCACCATGGCTATGTCCTCAGCACAGGGAGATCGAATCCAAAGAAGTGGTTTGCAACACTTCATTGAGAAGGGACTGCGGTGATGCCATTTTTCTCCCCACAACTACCAAGGTGGGGCCTCAGGGAGCGACAAGCAGGACACAGTGGAGGCAAGACCTGCCTTACCAAACCACACCCCTCCCCACCAGAGGGCTGTTTTGTCGTTGTTGTTTTTACCTGAGCCTGGGTTTGCGTGTTTATTGGTTTTGTCTGTGCATTTGTGTACCTTGGTTCCCTGTGTGGTTGTCTGTTTTCTTTTTCCAGGGCTACCAAAGAAACAAGACAAAGTACACATGGTGGAGGGTCCAAAACACCCCTACGAGCAGGGAAACAAAATAACCAAACACTCAACAAGAGAGACCAAGAGACACCATTCACAGAACACTTCTTGAATGGACAGGCCCTGGACAGTCAAAGAGCCCTCTTTAATACAGCAGAACTCACAGGGGCAGAGTGTACAACAAGCTTTTAAAATTAACAAGACAAAAAAAACTAACCAAAATGACGAAACAGAAGAACTCTCTTCCAAGGAAATTCCAGGAAGAACTGACAGCTAAAGAACTGCTCAAAACAGATATAAGCAACATAACTGAACAACAATTTAGAACAATAGTCATAAAATTAATCGCTGGGCTTGGAAAAACCATGGAAACATCAGAGAAACTATTGCTACAAACACTATGGAGCTCAAAATTAGTTATGATGAATTTTAAAAAGCTATAAATGAGATACATAATAAAATGGAGGTGTCCAATGCACGGGTTGAAGAGGCAGAAAGGAGAATAAGTGATTTAGAAGACACAATTATAGAAAAAGAGGAAGCTGAGAAAAAGAGAGATAAACTGATCCAGGAACACGAAAGAAGAGTTCGAGAGCTCAGCGATACAATCAAATGGAACAATATCCGTATCACAGGAATCCCAGAAGAGGAAGAGAGAGGGAAAGGTGCTGAAGGAGTCCTGGAACAAATTATAGCAGAGAACTTCCCCAACCTGGGGAGGGAAGTAGATGTTGAAATTCAAGAGACACAGAGAACTATCCTCAAACGTAACTTGAATCGATCTTCTGCACGACATATCATAGCGACTGGCAAAATATCAGGACAAAGGGAAAATTTTGAAAGCAGCTAGGGAGAAAAGGGCCCTAACATCCAAAGGGAAACCTATCAGAGTGGGGACAGACCTATCTACTGAAACTTGGCAGGCCAGAAAGGAATGGCAGGAGATCTTCAATGTGATGAACAGTAAAAATATGCAGCCAAGAATCCTCTATCCAGCAAGCCTGTCATTCAGTATAGAAGGAAAGATAAAAGTCTTTCCAGATAAACAGAAATTGAAAGAATTTGTCACCACTAAAACAGCCCTACAAGAAATCCTGAGGGGGATGCTCTGAAGGAAAGGTTGCAAGGAACAAAGATACCAGAGACACCACCACAAACATGAACCCTACAAAAGATACAAAGACTCCAAACCCACATATCTCAATAATAACACTGAATGTAAATGGGCTGAATGCTCCAATCAAAAGACATAGGGTAGCAGAATGGATAAAAAAACAAAATCCATCTATATGCTGTCTACAAGAAATGTATTTTAGACTGGAGGACACCTACAGATTAACAGTAAGGGGATGGAGAAATATCTATCATGCTACTGGAAGTAAAAAGAAAGCTGGAGGAGCTATACTTATATCAGACAAACTGGACATTAAACTACAGACAGTAACAAGG
Organism: Hyaena hyaena; assembly: GCF_003009895.1. Taxonomy (NCBI): domain Eukaryota; kingdom Metazoa; phylum Chordata; class Mammalia; order Carnivora; family Hyaenidae; genus Hyaena; species Hyaena hyaena. The sequence goes on from NW_024081366.1 coordinate 187,596, forward strand.
GATGAAGAAGGAAATTATATAATAATTAAAGGGTCTATCCATCAGGAAGAACTAACAATTATAAATGTCTGAGCTACGAATATGGGAGCACCTAAATATATAAAACGATTAATCACAAACAAGAAACAATCTCATAGATAAGAATGTGCTAATAACATGGGACTTTAATACTCCACTTACAGCAGTGGATACATCAACTAGACAGAAAATCACTAAAGAAACATTGGACTTGAATGACACTTTAGACGAGATGGATCTCACAGATTTAAACTCTTCATCCCGAGGCCATGGAATTCACTCTCTTCTCAAGTGCGCATGGCACATTATCCAAGATAGATCACATACTGGAACATAAAGCAGCCCTCAATAAATGTAAAAGAATTGAGATCCTGCCATGCACACTTTCAGATCCCAATGCTATGAAACTTGAAATCAATCACAGGAAGAAGTCTGGAAAACCTCCAAAAACATGGAGGATAAAGAACACCCTACTAAAGAACGAATGGGTCATACAAGCAATTAGAGAAGAAATTAAAAAATATATGGAAACGAATGAAAACGAAAATACAACAATCCAAACTCTATGGGATGCGGCAAAGGCAGTCCTAAGAGGAAAGTACATTGAACTCCAGGCCCATTTCAAGAAATTAGAAAAAGTGCAAGTGCAAAATCTAACAGCGCACCTAAAGGAACTAGAGGGAGAGCAACAAGAGCACCCCAAACCCAGTAGGAGAAGAGAAATATAAAAATCAGAGCAGAAATAAACAATATAGAAACCAAAGAAACAGTGGAACAGATCAATGAAACCAAGAGTTCGTTTTTTGAAAAAATAAACAAAATTGACAAACTTCTAGCCAGGCTTCTCAAAAGAAAAGAGAGAGCACTCAAATAGACAAAATCATGAATGAAAATGGACTGATTACAACCAACCCCTCAGAAATACAAGCAATTATCAGGGAATACGATGAAAAATTATATACCAACAAACTGTACAACTTGGAAGAAATGGACAGATTCCTAAACACACACAAAATTCACACGGAAAATGATAGAGAATCTGAACAAACCCATAACTAGTGAAGAAATCGAATCAGTTATCCAAAATCTCCCAATAAATAAGAGCCCTGGGTCAGATGGCCTCCCTGGGGAATTCTACCAGACATTTAAAACAGAATTAATACCCTGTCTTCTCAAGCTTTCCAAAAACAATAGAAATCGAAGGAAAACTTCCAGACTCAGTTTATGAAGCCAACATCACTTTGGTTCCCAAGCCAGACAGAGATTCAGCAAAAAGAGAACTACAGGCCAATATCCCTGATGAATACAGATGCAAAACTCCTCAACAAGATACTTGCAAATCGAATTCAACAACACATAAAAAGAATAGTCCACCAAGACCAAGTGGGATTCATTCCTGGGTTACAGGGCTGGTTCAATATTTGCAAATCAATCAATGTGATATTTTATCAACAAAAGAAAAGATAAAAACCATATGACCCTGTCAATAGATGCAGAAAAAGCATTTGACCAAATACAGCATCTTTAATAAAGACCCTCGAGAAAGTCAGGATAGAAGGAACTTACTTAAAAATCATAAAAGCCATCTATGAGAAGCCCTCAGCTAACATCATTCTCAGCAGGGAAAAACTGAGAGCTTTCCCCGAGCTCAGGAACACGACAGGGATGTCCACTCTCACCACTGTTGTTTAACATAGTGCTGGAAGTCCTAGCATCAGCCATCAGACAACAAAAGGAAATCAAAGGCATCAGAATTGCCAAAGAAGAAGTCTAACTCTCACTTTTCGCAGACGACATGATACTCTACATAGAAAACCTGACAGACTCCACCAGTAGCCTACTAGATCTGATCCATGAATTCAGCCAAGTTACAGGATACAAAATCAACGTACAGAAATCGGTTGCATTTTTATACACAAACAAAGAAACAACAGAAAGAGATATCAAGAAACTGATCCCATTCACAATTTCACAAAAAAACCATAAGATACCTAGGAATAAACTTAACCAAAGACATAAGAGATCTGTATGATGAAAACTATAGAAAACTGATGAAGGAAATTGAAGAAGACCCAAAGAAATGGAAAAACATTTCATGCTCATGGATTGAGAGAATAAACATAGTTAAAATGTCATTACTACCCAAAGCAATCTACACCTTCAATGCAATCCCAATCAAAATGGCACCAGCATTCTTCTCAAAACTAGAACAAACTATCCTCAAATTTGTATGGAAATACAAAAAAACCCTGAATAGCCAAAGTAATATTGAAAAAGAAAACCAAAACGGGAGGCATCACCATCCCAGACTTTAGAGTCTACTACAAAGCTGTAGTCATCAAGACAGTATGGTATTGGCACAAAAACAGACACATAGACCAATGGAATAGAATTGAGAACTCAGATTTTGACCAAAAAGTGTACAGCCAACTAATCTTTGACAAAGCAGGAAAGAGTATCCAATGGAATAAAGACATCCTCTTTAACAGATGGTGCTAGGAGAACTGGACAGCAACATGCAGAAGAATGAAACTAGATCATTTTCTCACACCATGCACAAAAATAAACTCAAAATGGATAAAGGACCTGAATGTGAGACAGGAAACCTTCAAAACCATACAGTAGAAAGCAGGAAACAACCTCCTTGACCTCCACCGCAGCAATTTCTTCCTTGACACATCCCCAAAAGCAAGGGAATCAAGAGCAAAAATGAACTCATGCCATCTTGATGGGACCTCATCAAGATTAAAAACTTCTGCACAGCAAAGGAAACAATCCATAAAACTAATAGGCAACCAACGGAATGGGATGAGATAGTTGCAAATGAAATATGAGATAAAGGGTTAATATCCAGAATCTATAAGGAACTCACCAACCCCCCCACCCAAAAAACAAACAATCCAGTGAAGAAATGGGCAGAAGACATGAACAGACACTTCTCCAAAGAGGACATCCAGATGGCCAACAGACACATGAAACTGCTCAGCATCCCTCCTCATCAGGGAAATACAAATCAAAACCACACTGAGATACCACCTCATGCCAGTTAGAGTGGCTAAAATGAGCAAATCAGGGAACTCTATATGCTGGCGAGGATGTGGAGAAAGGGGCACCCTCCTACACTATTGGTGGGAATGTAAACTGGTACAGCCCCTCTGGAAAACAGTGTGAAGGTTCTTCAAAAAATTAACAATAGAACTCCCCTCTGATCCACCAATAGCATTCCTAAGAATTTACCCAAGGGATACAGGAGTGCTGATGCATAGGGGCATAAGGACCCCAATGTTCATAGCAGCACTCTCAACAATAGCCAAAACATGGAAAGAGCTTAAGTGTCCATCAACAGACAAATGGATCAAGAAGATGTGGTTTATCTATACCATGGAATACTACATGGCAATGAGAAAGAATGAAATCTGGCCATGTGTAGCAGCATGGATGGAACTTGAGGGTGTTATCCTGAGCGAAATAAGTCAGGCAGAGAAGCACAGTTACCATATGCTTGTACATATAGGAGGATTAGGAGGAACCTAACAGAGTACCGTGGGGGAGAAAAAGGGGGGAAGTAGGGGGGGATTGAGGGAGGGAGGCCAACCATGAGAGTCTCTTGAATGTTGAGAACAAACTGAGGACTATGGGTATGGGGGGGAGGGAAAGGGGGATGATGGACATGGAGGAGGGCACTTGTTGGGATGAGGATTGGGTGTTATATGGAAACCAACTTGACAATAATCTATTAAAAAAGGAAAAAAAAATTAACAATAGAACTCACCTATGACCCAGCAATAGCACTGCTAGGAATTTACCCAAGGGATACAGGAGTGCTGATACATATGGGCACATGTACCCCAATGTTAATAGCAGCACTCTCAACTATAGCCAAAACATAGCAAGAGCCTAAGTGTCCATCAACTGAGGAATGGATCAAGAAGATGTGGTTTATCTATACAATGGAATACTACAAGGCAATGAAACAGAATGAAATCTGACGATGTGTAGCAACATGGATGGAACTTGAGGGTGTTATGCTGAGCGAAATAAGTCAGGCAGAGAAGGACAGATACCATATGTTTGCACATATAGGAGGATTAGGAGGAACTTAACGGAGGACCATGGGGGAGAAGAAGAGGAAAAATATTGGGGGGAAAGGGTTGGAGGCAAACCATGAGAGACTCTTGAATGCCAAGAACAAACTGAGGGCAGATGAGGGTGGGGAGGTGGGGGAGGGGGGAGATGGGCATGGAGGAGGGCACTTGTGGGGATGAGCACTGGGTGTTATATGGACACCAACTTGACAATAAACTATATTAAAAAATTAAAAAATTAAATGTGAGCTCACCCAAAGCAGGACCTATGTGTTCTTGATCTATGTATCCATAAGGCCTGGCATATGAACTAGGTTCTCTTCCTAAACCTAGACTTTTCCTCTGCCTGATCTTTTCTTTCCCTCACTCTTCCTTGCCCTTTGAATTTCCAATCATCCCTAATGATTTCATTCGTCTTCCCCTACAGGATGTTTTTATGCCAAACAGCTAGCTGATTTTTTTCTCCTAAGACTGGTTTTCCACTGGTAACAATGTTACCCCTTCCCCAGGACCATTTGGCAATGTATGGAGAAATTTTTGGTTGTCACAACTCAGGGAAGGGGTGCTACTCACATCTCATGGTTTGGGGTCAGGGATGCTGCTAAACATTCTATAGTGCACAGGACAGTCTCCCAAAGACATACAAAGAAGTATACAGCTGAAAGCATCAATAGTGCTAAGGTTAAGAATTCCTGCATGAGGGCAAGCAAAGTCTATCAACTATGATGTACTTTCTAGTTTTATTTCTCTTGTGCTGAATTATAGAGCTGCCTATGAAATTCAGTCCTGTCCTCTGTGGTCTAAGATAATGAGGAGGAGGAAAAAGAAGTCATAAAGATAAACTTCTTGTGGGCTGGGGTTTCACTTGGTGTTGTTGGATGAGCAAAAGTACATTTGAATGTATGCAAAAACCCATATTTGGAAAAATGCTTCTTATAGGGAGATGGGCCATTCTACAAATGGCCTGAAGTGCTTTAACTAAATTCAGAGAACTTTTTAGAGCCACTATTTTTGACTCTAGTTAAACATACTAGACAAACTTATGTACAAGTGGAAAAGGAAAAAGAAATGAGAATTTGTTGAGCTATTTTTATATGCTAACCACTGTATAAGGTGATTGTATGCAGTATCTCTTTTAATCCGCACAATAGCACCATAAATTAGGCAGTTTTATTATCTTCATTTTACAGATGAGGAAGCTGTGGCTTAGAGAAGTTTGGTAACGTTAATTCTAAGTGGAGAAGTAAGTCCTTAAATACAGTGTCCTTCTATTATACCATGGTAGGATGATTCAGTGCTCAAGGCACATAAAAATTGAGTTTTCAAGGCAGAAAATATCTTCTAATACTTTCAACATTTTGTTTGCTTGTATTAAACTTTAAGAGGAAAAAAATTTGGGGCATCCACTCTAAAACCAGTTAACCCTTTGTTAGATTCTTCCTACTTGAGTAGGACCCATCCTCGTTTTGTACATTTCCATTTAGAGGCACTATAGTCCAATAAGATCACGCCTGAGCTGGAAATCAAAAGATAAGAACTCAAAAAATTAATCAAGTGTACTTGAAAAAAATTATTATGGCATTTATCTCTCTATTGTTCGTTTCTCATCTTCAAAATGATAATGGTTATTGTGATAATAGGCGATGATAGATGTGATATATTCCACATACAGGCGTTTTTAATGTGCAACTGCAGGATCCCTTCACAGACTCAGACCCACTCCCAAGCCAAAGGCTTCTACAATTCAGTCTGCCTTTCCTTCTTTCCAAAAATGCTATCTTTTCTATCTCCTCAGAATTCTCATCAATATTCTCTTTCCCCCATTCTGTAGAATGGGAAACAATCTCAGTACTCCAGAAAAAAATCATAAAGAATTCTTTTTGCATAGACTTTTATATCATTACTAAACGAATCCTTCCTCTACAGGTAGTGACTACTGGGTAGGCCAGAATCAGAGGAAAGCATGGATTGCACAATGTCTCTCTTGTTATTAAGAACAACACTGAAGACTGCTCTTGAACCATATGTAATGGTTCACAGGAATAGTGTTTATTGTAATAGAATTCTGTCTGCCTTATAATGCCTCGATTACTCGATTGTCAACTGTTGCCTCAATGCAAATGACAGTTTGTGCTGATATGTAATCTGACCATTTCACACCACAACTTGCATTACTAGCCTTCCACCCACTTTGTTTATGCCTTACTCTAAAATCACAAGTTTCAACGGAGGGGGCAAGATGGTGGAGAAGTAAGGAGCTCCGTACTTGCACTCGCGCCCATACATCATACGGAAAAGATCTGAAGCCATCGGAAACCTTACAAAACCTGAGAGATTGGGAGAAAAAGGATGCAGAATCCACTGAGAAAGCCTTCTAACGTGAGTGCGAACTGGGGAAGATAAAATCGGGCCGGGATCAGAGACTCCAGGGTCGGAGGCGATCCCCCTCTACCCTCTACGGGGAGTGAGAGGGGAAAAAGAGAGAGTCCGAAACAGAAAAACCTCCACTCGGCGGGGGGAAACCTCTGCTCGGGGCATAGAAAGACCGTACTTGCCAAATACCTGCACGCCAGGTCCCCTCCCGCCAACTTGTCCCTGAGGGACTGAGCGCAAGACTGCTTCTTTGTGTTTGCTCCTGGCTGGTTGCACTTCTAGAGTAGCGGCGCTCCTTCCGCCATTGTCCTCCCGGCGGGCTTGGGCCCCTGAAAGAGCCACGCACGGACACCGGGCGTCCGCGCTCCTGGCTGGCTGGGGCTCTGAAGGGAAGGCAAAGAGCTAAAAACTGGGAAATTTGCCTGTGAGTACGCGTTTTGGGTGATGAGCCATAGAGGGACCTGGTTTTCCTCACTCCAGCTGGCTCGGGCTCAACGCACCGGGCAGGCAACTCCGCCCATGCTCGCCAGCCCCACCCAGAGAGGGAAGCAGCGATTCTGACTCCACCCCCAGAGCTCAGCAGGGGGCCTGGAATTGCCCCGAGGGGGTTGCCTGGGAAGCTGTGTCTAAGGCAATTTCAGCGGGGCGCGCGGACTGGGATTTGGAGATTGGGACTGGCCTGGGTTGAAGAGCGCAAACAACTTTGCTGCGCCCCCAGTACAGGGAGTTTACACGCCCAAAAAAGAGAGGTGCAGCACTTGGTTCAAGAAGGGACTGGATCACCGTCACTCTCCTCCCCACAACCGCCAAGGCAGAACTCCCGCCAGAGGCATTGGATCACGCCACGCCCATCCCTGCCTGAGAGGTGCCCTCCTCCCTTTTTTTTTCTTTTTTCTTCTTCTTTCTCTTTTTTCTCTTTTTTACCCAGAACACTGACCTGATTAACTCTGGTTGCCGGTTTGCTTAAACAATCACGAGTCCATTCTGTAGATGTAAATTCTACACCTACCGACATTTTCATCTCTTTCTCTCAGGAGTAATTAGACTATATAGTTTCTCTGGATAATACCAGCATCCTTCTCTCACCTACCCAACCATATTCTACCGTTTACCTCTTTGAAAAAAGCTTCTTATGCCTTCTGCCTGTTCATTCTATTTCCCATTTTGCCTCATCCCCGCTCTGTCTTCTCTTTCTCTATGCTCTTCAACCAGCACTGCATACACACGGCTATTTAACTGTAGCTGGGAAATCCAGTTATGTGCTTTAAACCGTTCTTTGTCCATCAGTTTTTTTCTTTTTTCCTTTTCTTTTCTCCTTTTTGACCCTTTTATGTATTTTATACTCCCTATTATTCGCCCTCCCTTCTCCATCTTTTTTCTTAAATTTTTCGTTTTCCCTCTCGCTTTGCATGTTAGTTGAATTAGCCTGTGCTTTTGTGTGCTCCTGCTCCCTGTGTGTTTGTCTGTCAGGGCTACCTCAAAAAACAAGCCAGAGTAAACAAGGTGGAGAGTCCTAAATATCACTATGAATAGGAAAATAAAATAACAAAGGTCCCAACAAGAGAGACCAAAAGATACCATTCAAAAAACACTCTCTGAAAGGATAGGCCCTGGACAGTCAAATAGTCTTCTTGGATATAGCAGCGCTCATAGATACAGAGAGCATTAACAGGTCTTTAAAACCAACAAGAGCCAGAAAGCTAACTAAAATGACGAAACAAAGAGCTCTCCTCCAAAGAAACTCCAAGAAGAAATGACAGCTAATGAACTGCTCAAAACAGATATCAGCAGCATAACTGAACAAGATTTTAGAATAATCATGGTAAAATTAATAGCTAGGCTTGAAAAAACATAGAGGACATCAAAGAAACTATGGCTACAGACAGAATGGAAAATAAAAATAGGCATGAAGAATTTAAAAATGCAATAAATGAGATACATAATAAATTAGAGGCCTCCAGTGCACAGATTGAAGAGGCAGAAAAGAGAATAAGTGATTTAGAAGACACCATTATAGAAAAACAAGAAGCTGACAAAAGAAGAGACAAAATGATCCAAGAACAGGAAAGAAGAATTCGAGAGCTAAGCAATATGGTCAAACGCAACAATATCCGTATCATAGAAATCCCAGAAGAGGAAGAGAGAGGGAAAGGTGCTGAAGGAGTCCTGGAACAAATTATAGCAGAGAACTTCCCCGACCTGGGGAAGGAAGTAAATGTTGAAATACAAGAGGCTCAGAGGAATCCCCTCAGATGTAACTTGAATCAATCTTCTGCACAGCATATCATAGTAAAAATGGCAAAATGTAAGGACAAAGAGAGAATTTTGAAGCAGCTGGGGAGAAAAGGGCCCTAACATACAAAGGGAAACCTATCAGAGTGGGGACAGACCTATCTACTGAAACTTAGCAGGCCAGAAAGGAATGGCAGGAGATCTTCAATGTGATGAACAGAAAAAATATGCAGCCAAGAATCCTCTATCCAGCAAGCCTGTCATTCAATATAGAAGGAAAGATAAAAGTCTTTCCAAATAAACAGAAATTGAAAGAATTTGTCACCACTACACCAGCCCTACAAGAAATCCTGAGGGGAACGCTCTGAAGGAAAGGTTGCAAGGAACAAAGATACCAGAGACACCACCACAAACATGAACCCTACAAAAGATACAAAGACTCCAAACCCACATATCTCAATAATAACACTGAATGTAAATGGGCTGAATGCTCCAATCAAAAGACATAGGTAGCAGAATGGATGAAAAAACAAAATCCATCTATATGCTGTCTACAAGAAACTCATTTTAGACTGGAAGAGACCTTCAGATTAAAAGTAAGGGGATTGAGAAATATATATCATGTTACAGGAAAAAAAAGCCGGAGTAGCTATACTTACATTAGACAAACTGGACTTTAAATTAAAGACAATAACAAGAGATGAAGAAGGGCACTACATAATAATTACAGGGTCCATCCATCAGGAAGAACTAACAATCATAAATGTCTACGCACCGAATATGGGAGCACCTAAATATCCAAAACAATCAGAAACAGAAACAAGCTTATAGATAAGAATGTGCTAAAAGTAGGGGACGTTAATACTCCGCTTATAGCAATGGATAGGTCAACCAGACAGAAAATCACTAAAGAAATAATGGACTTGAAAGACACATTGGACCAGATGGATCTGACGGATATATTTAGAACTTTACATCCTGAGGTCAGGGAATTTACTTTCTTCTCAAGAGCGCATGGCACAACTCCAAGATAGATCATATACTGGGACATAAAGCAGCCCTCAATAAATATAAAAGAATGGATTTAGGGGTGCCTGGGTGGCTTAGTCGGTTAAGCGTCCGACTTTCACTTAGGTCATGATCTCGCCGTTCGTGGGTTCAAGCCCCACGTCGGGCTCTATGCTGACTGCCAGCTCAGAGCCTGGAGCCT
>NW_024081366.1:198176-213926 GCF_003009895.1 Hyaena hyaena
ATGAAAAATTATATGCCAACAAATTGGACAACTTAGAAGAAATGGACAAATTCCTAACTAACCACACTCACTACCAAAATTCACACGGGAAGAAATAGAAAACCTAAACAGACCCATAACGAGTGAAGAAATCGAATCAGTGATCAAAAATCTCCCAACAAATAAGAGCCCTGGACCTGATGGCTTCCCTGGGGAATTCTACCAAACATTTAAAACAGAATTAATCCCAATTCTTCTCAAGCTATTCCAAAAAATAATAATCGAAGGAAAACTCCGGTACTCATTTTATGAAGCCAGCATCACTTTGATTCCCAAGCCAGACAGAGATCCAGCAAAAAAAGAGAACTACAGGACAATATCATTGATGAATACAGATGCAAAAATCCTCAACAAGATCCTTGCAAATCGAATCCAGCAGCACATAAAAAGAATCATCCACCAAGGTCAAATGGGATTCATTCCTCGGTTACAGGGCTGGTTCAATATTCGCAAATCAATCAGTGTGATACATCACATCTATAAAAGAAAAGATAAAAACCATATGATTCTGTCAATAGATGCAGAAAAAGCATTCGACAAAATACAGCATCCCTTCTTAATAAAGACTCTAGAGAAAGTCGGGATAGAAGGAACCTACTTAAACATCATCAAAGCCATCTATGAGAAGCCCTCATCTAACATCATCCTCAGCGGGGAAAAACTGAGAGCTTTCCCCCTGAGATCAGGAACATGACAGGGATGTCCCCTCTCACCACTGTTGTTTAACATAGTGCTGGGAGTCCTAGCATCAGCCATCAGACAACAAAAGGAAATCAAAGGCATCAGAATTGGCAAAGAGGAAGTCAAACTTTCACTTTTCACATATGACATGATACTCTACATTGAAAACCCGACAGCCTCCACCAGAAGCCTATTAGAACTGATCCAAGAATTCAGCCAAGTTTCAGGGTACAAAATCTATGTACAGAAATCTGTTGCATTTTTATACACCAACAATGAAGCAACAGAAAGAGAAATCAAGAAAGTGATCCCAATCACAATTGCACAAAAAAAACATAAAATACCTCGGAATAAAACTAACCAAGGATACAAGAGATCTGTATGATGAAAACTATAGAAAACTTAAGAAGGAAATTGAAGAAGACACAAAGAAAAGGAAAAACATTCCATGCTCATGGATTGGAAGAATAAATATAGTTAAGATGTCATTAGTACCCAAAGCACTCTACACATTCAATGCAATCCCAATCAAAATTGCACCAGCATACTTCTCAAAACTAGAACAAACTATCCTCAGATTTGTATGGAACCGCAAAAGACCCCGAATAGCTAAAGTAATATTGAAGAAGAAAACCAAAATGGGAGGCATCACCATCCCAGACCTTAGCCTCTACTACAAAGTGTGGTCATCAAGACGGTATGGTATTGGCACAAAAACAGACACATAGACCAATGGAATAGAACTGAGAACTCAGATTTTGACCAAAAAGTGTACAGCCAACTAATCTTTGTCAAAGCAGGAAAGAATATCCAATGGAAAAAAGACTGCCTCTTTAACAGATGGTGCTGGGAGAACTGAACAGCAACCTGCAGAAGAATGAAACTAGATCATTTTCTCACACCATGCACAAAAATCAATTCAAAATGGATAAAGGACCTGAACGTGAGACAGGAAACTATCAACACCCTAGAGGAGAAAGCAGGAAACAACCTCCTTGACCTCCACCGCAGCAACTTCTTACTTGACACATCCCCAAAAGCAAGGGAATCAAGAGCAAAAATAAACGATTGGGACCTCATCTAGATTAAAAGCTTCTGCACAGCAGAGGAAACAACCCACAAAACTAATAGGCAACCAACGGAATGGGAAAAGATAGTTGCAAATGACATATCAGATAAAGGGTTAATATCCAGAATCTATAAGGAACTCACCAAACTCCACACCCGAAAAACAAACAACCCAGTGAAGAAATGGCAGAAGATATGAACAGACACTTCTCCAAAGAGGACATCCAGATGGCCAACAGACACATGAAACGATGCTCAGCATCCCTCCTCATCAGGGAAATACAAATCAAAACCACACTGAGATACCACCTCACGCCAGTCAGAGTGGCTAAAATGAGCAAATCAGAGAACTCTAGATGCTGGCGAGGATGTGGAGAAAGGGGCACCCTCCTACACTATTGGTGGGAATGTAAACTGGTACAGCCCCTCTGGAAAACAGTGTGGATGTTCCTCAGGAAACTAACAATAGAACTCACCTATGACCCAGCAATAGCACTGCTAGGAATTTACCCAAGGGATACAGAAATGCTGATGCATAGGAGCACGTGGACCCCAATGTTCATAGCAGCACTCACAACAATAGCTAAAACATGGAAAGAGCCTAAGTGTCCATCAACGGACGAATGGATCAAGATGTGGTTTATCTATACCATGGAATACTACATGGCAATGAGAAAGAATGAAATCTGGCTTTGTGTAGAAACATGGATGGACCTTGAGGGGATTATGCTGAGCGAAATAAGTCAGGCAGAGAAGGACAAATATCCTATGTTTGCACGTATAGGAGGATTAGGAGGAACTTAACTGAGGAACAAGGGGGAGAAGAAGGGGGGAAATGGTGGGGGAAGGGGAGAGAGGCAAACCATGAGAGACTCTTGAATTCTGACAAAAACTGAGGACTGATGGATGTGGGGGGGAGGGGGGATGGGCATGGAGGAAGGCATTTGTGGGGATGAGCACTGGGTGTTATGTGGAAACTAATTTGACAATAAACTATTTGTAAAAAAAAAATCACAAGCTTCATCTTCAAAGATCTTGAGATCTCATCTCCATCTAACTTGCTGTTGCCATTCTTTTTTTTTTTTTTTTTAGGATTTTAAAATGTTTTCTATTCATATAGTTTTTTTTTTTTACAAATAGTTTATTGTCAAGTTGGTTCCATATAACACCCAGTGCTCATACCCACAAGTGCCCTCCTCCATGCCCATCTCCCCCCTCCCCCCTGACACCCATCAGTCCTCAGTTTGCTTGCCATTCCTTTTTTGATAAAGCATATCAAAATGTCCCTCCACAGACTTAAAAGGAGGACTAGCTGTACATATCCTCACTTAGGTTTAATCCCTGATTCCTTCTCCTAAAATTCTCTTTGTGGTTCTTCTTGAACTCCTGCTCGACAATCTTAAAACTCATCCTAATATGTAGGAAAAGGTATGTGAGAATGAAACTGGACAAAAATAGATTTCAATTAGATGTTCAGGCAATTAGGAAGCTTCAGCAAATTTGTTGAATCCTGGCACTCATTTTGAGCAAAGAAACAGGTTTACTGAGAGTTCACCCTTCCCAAATACCTTTCTATTTGAAGATCAGTAAACTTACAACTAGCTCACTTCAACATTAACTGAAAAGGTGCAACAAGATTTCCAAAAGAAACATATTTGACCAGCAGTGTTAAAGTGAAAGTAGTCTTCGTTTTGTAAATAGGAAGAGTGGTTCTCTCTGTACTTTAAGTCCTATAATTGACCTATGACAGATTTTCCACATGATATCTTATTCTTTAGGTGTTTATAAAAGCAGACTCACAATAGGATCAGTTTAGGGTGAAGCTAGGGACTTGAAGAATAATAGAACAAGAAAGGAGGGACAAGCAAGAAGGATGATGTATAAATTCCATCCTTCTGTTGCTACTGCTAACTCTCCAGAGGAGGAAACTAGTAGAAACTTGATGCTCCAGTTTCTCTGAGTGAGATAAATAATCAGAGGGGACATTCCCCAGGAAGAAAAATGTGCATTGGTACCAATCAGCTAGGTCAGAGTAATTCTTGTATACATCTCTGCCTGTGCAGATTCCCCTCTCTCTGGGTCTATACAGACCCAGTCTAATTTATAAACTTGATGACAAAAGGGTAGATTATCTGGGGTCAGCACAATACTGAGCAGTGAAAAAGAAAATACAGGGGATAGGTACAAGATGTTCTACACATTCATATTAATATAATTTCTTTTGAGGAGACGCAGGAATCAAATAGCAGGGATTTTTGGCTCTTCGGATTCTGAAGGAAAACAAAATCATCTTGGCATCTAGAAAATAAGCTCCAGTTCTGAAGATTGAAGTTATTACCCACAATAACATTAGATTCTGCCCTGTGGGAACACATTTGTGTTCTGCAGTCACTTTGGGATTAACCTTTTCAGGACTGCTGAAGAATTAATTGGTTCTTAACCTCTCTCTCTCTCTCTCTCTCTCTCTCTCTCTCTCTCTCTCTTTCTCTGGGCTGGCTGCCTTGGGATCTAGAGGCTTCCGTGTATTCCAAAGGAGCTTTGTACAGGGCAGGCAGCTGTGCAACTGTGGCTTATTTACCCATGTTTCTGGCTTAGATTCCTCTGAGTGTGAGAACAGGAAAAGGCAGCCCCTCCCAGAGAGCACACAAGCCCAGCCCAGGCATAGCAGGACTTGGTGTGGGTGGGGTCCATCCAGTGCATCAAATATGACAGTCCAGAAAGGGGCTGAATTATAAAACCACCCCAGGTCTGCTTCCTGCTCCACTGTGCGTCTCTTTTCTATAATTGCCCCTGCTGTGTACATACTCCCACGGATAGGGGAAGTTACGAAAATTCTAAAAGCCCAAGAATTCAAGCTAGCATTGCTACAGGAACTGTGGATATTTTAAAGAAGTGTACAACTTAGTTAAAAAAGATATTTATCGGGGTGCCTGGGTAACTCAATCGGTTGAGCGTCAGTTGTTTAAGCTACAGACTTCGGCTCAGGTCATGATCTCACGGTTCGTGGGTTCGAGCCCCATGTCGGGCTCTGTGCTGACAGCCAGCTCGGAGCCTGTTTCAGATTCTGTGTCTCCCTCTCTCTCTGACCCTCCCCTGTTTCACGCTGTCTATCTCTCTCTCAGAAGTAAATAAAACATTAAAAAAAAAGATATTTATCAAAATGTTATCAGTGTTTATTTCTGTGAAATGGGATTACTGGATATTCTTATTTTCTCTTTGTGGTTTACTAAATTTTCCATCATGACCATGTATTTATTACTTGTATAGATTTTTTGAACTTCTTTTTTAAAAAGGTTGCATTCCTAAATGAGTCATTTTTTATTTCCCTGGTGCTCTATCTCCAAGCACTGTAGAACAGCCCAAAAAGTGTACAGAAAAACACCCAAGTGAGGAGTTTTCCACTTCCAGCATTATTGTTCTTTAAAATCATGGAGATAAAACAAAGGATGAAGATATAAACAGACTTTATCAGCAGGACCTTGGCAACAAAATCATTCACTCCAGATGGTTCATATTAATACAGTTCGTGAAAAGACTATTTACAGTGAGTGGTCAGAGTCACAGAAAGAAACAACAAATAATGAAGTATGAGTGGGAAAATATTACTACCTTGAAAGCCAAGGGGTCAGTGGAAGTAATAGAGTTACCAGAGCCCAGTGAGTGCTGGAACCATGGAGAAAGATCCCAGTAGGGCTCCAGTTGTACAGGGATGCAAATGCTGCCAGAAACACAGAGCTAGAGGGGCGCCTGGGTGGCTTAGTCGGTTAGGCGTCCGACTTTCGCTTAGGTCATGATCTCGCGGTTCGTGGGTTCGAGCCCCGCGTCAGGCTCTGTGCTGACTGCCAGCTCAGAGCCTGGAGCCTGTTTCAGTCTGTGACTCCCTCTCTCTCTGACCCTCCCCTGCTCACGCTGTCTCTCTCTCTCTCCTAGAAATAAAAAAGAAAGAAAGAAAGAAAAAGAAACAAAGAGCTAGAGCAGGGAAGGAGGGAAGAAGAAATATCCTGACCCCCCCTCTCTTCCTACTATCTAATCTTTTACTATTTCTACTACCCGTTTACCATACCCAACTACAAGTCAACAGGCAAAAGAGCCCAGGAATATATAGTTTGCAGGGGTAGACTTCCTAGGCCACAGAGTGAGGCTAGCAAGAGCGAAAATTGGACGGGAGCTGAGGCAAAGAATAATCAGCATGCTACCCTTTTTATCACTCAGAAGTGATTCTTGTCCTTTGTACAAAGAAAGAACTCTCCAACACAGAAGAGACAAAAAAATCTATGAGACACCATAAATATCATCATGAGGTGGTATTGATTCAATTATATTCCTATCTGGAGACAAGTAAGCAAGGAAAGATAAGTGAGAAAAAGAGATAACTGAGTAACATAAAATATGCATAAACTTTACAGTCCTTTCAATAAATGCCCTGATGCAGTTGTTAAACAAGATAGTAATTAGATCCACATTCTCATCTGCTCCAAGTCCATAAGGACAGTTAGAGCCCAACATAGCACAAATTGGAGAGAGCCTCTACCTCAAAAGACTCATAAGACTTCACCAACCTGTACTGACAAGAGCACAGAAAGCATGTACGGAAGTGAGTTCTAAGAGTGTTGACCAAGGGTGAAGAAATATAAGACTTAATAGGGTGAAATTCATTCATGTACTCACCCAGAATTCAAAATTTAAAGTGTTGGCTCAAGCACTATAGTCTATTAAACTGGCTAATCAAAGCCTAGACAGAGATGGCCTGCAGTCATTGAAGTCAAAATGCCCGAACTTCTCTGATATCCTTCAGAAAGTGTCCAAAGGTTCAGGGAAGTAGACATAGTGGAATGGATCGAATTGCAAACTATTTAGCTGCCCCTAACCACACCTTCTGGGAAGACACCTATGATACTCCCCTCTCCAAGGCACTTAAAAAATACACTGATGCCCTTGCACTTCCCTCCCATTCCTGAGAAATTCCATCTGAAAGCCATTGGGTGGGGGCCGAGCCAAGGAGGCATCTGGAGGGCAGGGCAGTTAGAGCCTGAGTGGGGCAAGGAAGGCATGACATAAGGTTATGGAGCTCAAGTAGGATATGGAGGGCACCTATGCAGACATAGAGGGCATTACACATGGAGGCAGTTTAGCATGGAGTGTCAAAGCCAAAATGGGGTTAGGAGGGGATTCATGCAGGGGGTGGTCTGGCATAGCATGCTGGCACCCAACTAGAGTCAGGAGAGTTTTCATACTAGAGGTCAGTCCAGCATGGGGAGTCACAGCCAAGGGAGGCTGAGAAGGGCATCCCCAAGAAGAGGTGGCCTGGCATTAGCTATAAGAATCCAAGGACAGTGAGGAAACCATCCACATGGAGCCAAGGGGGAAGCCTAGTATGAGGAATCAAAGCCCCTTGAAGAGGAGGTGGTCTGATGACAGAAAGGCATCAAACAGAGAAGTGGCCTGGCATGGGATATTCCAGCCTAAGTGGGGTTAAGAGGTTATCCATAATGGAGCACAACTCAGCATGCAAAGTCAGAATTGGGCATGATTAGGAAGGCATAAACACAGATGCAACTTAGTATGCAGTATCAGAGCCTAAATGGAGTAAGAAAGATGTCCATGATGGCAAGCAGCCTCATACAGGATGTCAGATCCTGAACGAGGTGAAGAGTGCATCGATAAGAGTAATATAGCAATCTAAAGTAAAGTGCTAGAGCCTGAGCAGGGCAAGGAAGGCATACATGCAATGGTAAGGCCTGGCATGTGGTGTCATATCCAAGAAGGGTGAGAAGAGTGTCCATGCAAGGAAGAGACTTACTAGCATGTGATGTAAGAGCCTAAACAGGATAAGAATGGTTTCCATACAGGTAAGGAAGCAGCCTAGAGAGGTATGTTTGAGTTACAGGGTGAGGATGATGTCTCCAGGAAGGGGCTGCCTGATGTGGGGTATCGGAGCCCAAGCAGTATAAGGAAATTATCCATGTGGGAAGAAGGACAGCCTGGCATGTGAAAAGTATTCTTGCAAAATGGTGGCCTGGCATGTGATGTCAAAACATATTTGTAGTTAAAAGTACATTCACACTGTGGAGAAGAGGTAGAGTGGGCAATGTGCAATATCATAAACTTAGTGGGGTGGAATGGGTATACCCACAAAAACATAGACTGGTACAGGGTGTCAGCAGCCAAGAAGGACAAGGAGACCATTTATGTAAGCTACAAACTGGTTGCTGCTTCACTTACACCCTCCAAATCTCCCACAAGAATCTCTTTTGTGACCACCTCAATAAGAAACATACAGAAAAGGGAATTTTGGAAAATGGAGTTCACCCTAACCAGCTGACATATTACAAAGTCACCAGATATACATAACATGAATCTAATCATGAACAAATATCAGAGTAATACAAATTGGGGGACAGTCTGCAAAGTAACTGTAACCTTCAAAAGTTTCAAAATCATGAAAGTTAAGGACAGAATGAAGAGTCATTGTAGACTAAAAGAGACTAAAGGGACATTGCAATTTAATGCAGTGTAGGATTCTGTCCTGCAACCTTTTGCTTTGAAGGACAATTAGCACTTTTTGAATGAAGTCTGAAGATTAAATGGTAATAATGTATCAGTAGTAAATTCCTGATACTGATGGTTGTCTTGTGATTATTTAGGAGAATGTCCCTGTTTATCAGAAATGTATACTTAAGTATCTGGGGAAATATACACTTTAGTATTCTGAGGTAGAAAGCAGCAGGTTTGACAACTTAGTCTCTAAAGTCTCCAGGGGAAAAAAAAAGTTACTTGTATTTGTGACTTTTCTATAAGTTTTCTGTATACTTGTGATTGTTTCAAAATTTTAAAAATCATAAAAATACACATTACTAAGGGGATTACCTTCATCCTTGACAGTCTAAGTAGTGGCCACACTCTGAAGGCCAGAGGTAATGATGAGAAATACTGCAACAGAATTGAGTTCCTTGATCTCAAATAGAACTTAATCCCAAAGTGCTAAAAAATCAAGTGGCAGCCTAGCCACAAAATAAGAACCATTACCACAATAAAACACAGGAACAGAATGGTAATATGAATGTTTTGACCCATAAGGATCCGTATCAATGGTTAATTGATTATAGAGTTCCTGGAAATGAAATAGAGTGTATGATTAGCCTACAAAAGTGCTGTTTGACATATATAGGGAGAAAAATTACAGGTCTGCTGGGCAGAAACCTAACTTTCTTTGGTCACCATAGAGGAAATTCAAGGTTCAGTTGCCAGTCATAAGCCAGTTCACAGAGAGAGCCCCCAATCAAGTAAGGATCTTACAAGGCAGTCACAGATATGTACTATGAATCTGCCCCCAAGGGTCTTGTGGCAATTTATTTATAATGTCTGGATATTACCTGCACAGGGGAAAAGAAATATCCAGACATTATAGGGATTATTAGATACTGGCTCTGAAGGTATGCTAATCCCTAAGCAACTGAAATAACCACTATTATCCACTGATAATAGGAAATCTATGAAGTTTAGATGATAGACAGAGTCTTGGCTTAAATGTCTTATGTTGAGACTAAGGACAAATTCTAGAGTTTTTTCCCCAAGACCCAGAATATCTAATGGAAGTAGACAGACTTACTTCAGACTTCACAAAATGATTCTCTGACTCATGGAATAAAAACTATTAATGGGAAGAAAATCCAAATGGAAGCCCCTGGAAGAGTCCCCACCCCTACCATGATAGTTAAACCAAAAACATTATTGTGTCCCTGGGAGAACGGCAGAAATCAATGCCATATCAAAAATTAAGAGATGCTATAAAAAGACAATTTCTACCAAATCCCCATTTAACTCATCTGCTTGGTCACTGTAAGTCAGATGGTTTGTGGAAAATTAGAGTAAATTATCACAATTTAATCAAGTGATTCCGTTTGCAACTTGAGTTCCATATGTGCCATCTGTATTGGTATGCGGTTATTGACCCAGAAAATACATACTTTTTCATTTCAATTAATAAGCAAAATCAGAAAGAGTTTACATTTACAGGGTGGAGAAAACAAGATAACAATATACCTTTACTGTTGCCCCCAGGCTATGTCAACTCTTCTGCTCACTGTCATACTCCAGAAATTACTTGATTGTCTTGATATGCCAATGTAATAGTCCAGTATATTGATGATATTATGCTAAGTGAATCAAGTGAGTAGGAAATAACAAACAAATAAATATCTTACCAAGACATATGTATGCCAGAGGATAGGGGATAAACCTTGGAGAAGTTCAGACATCTGCCACATTGGTGAAGTTTCTAAGGGTCCAGTGGTATGAGGTGTGTCTGTATATTCCTTATAAAATAAGATATAACCCTCTGCTCTTGTACCATCTACCATGAACAAAGAGGGACAATGCTCAATGAACCTCTTTGAATTTTGAAGGTAATATTTACCATATTTGATTATGCTGCTCTGACCCATTTACCAGGAACCTTGTAAGGCTGCACTTTTGAATTAACCTCAAAACAAGAAACAGCTTTGAGACAGGTTCTGATTCCAGTGGAAGTTTATCTGGCCCTTGGGTTTTATTGGGTCCCAGCAGACCCAATACTATTCTAAATTTCAGGTCTGTGGCTGCTATAGCAGTATGAAACCTCTGGAAAGTACCAATAGGAATCACTGTGAAGATCATTATCGCTTATGAGTAACGCCATGCCCTCCTCTATTGCGAACTTCTCTGCATTTGAAAAAAAAAAATACCTACTGGTTTACTACTGGACCTTGGTAGAGACTGACCACCTGACCATAAGATACAAAGTGACTATACAAACTACACTTATTTTTTTTTTTTTACAAATAGTTTATTGTCAAATTAGTTTCTACATAACACTCAGTGCTCATCCCCAAAGTGCCCTCCTTCATGCCCATCCCCCCCTCCCCCCCACATCCATCAGTCCTCAGTTTTTGTCAGCATTCAAGAGTCTCTCATGGTTTGCCTCTCTCCCTTTCCCCCACCATTTCCGCCCTTCTTCTCCCCCTTGGTCCTCCGTCAAGTTCCTCCTAATCCTCCTATACGTGCAAACATATGGTATTTGTCCTTCTCTGCCTGACTTATTTCGCTCAGCATAACACCCTCAAGGTCCATCCATGTTGCTACACATGGCCAGATTTCATTGTTTCTCATTGCCATGTAGTATTCCATGGTATAGATAAACCACATCTTCTTGATCCATTCATCTGTTGATGGACACTTAGGCTCTTTCCATGTTTTAGCTATTGTGGAGAGTGCTGCTATGAACATTGGGGTACATGTGCTCCTATGCCTCAGCATTTCTGTATCCCTTGGGTAAATTCCTAGCAGTGCTATTGCTGGGTCATAAGGGAGTTCTATTGTTAGTTTCCTGAGGAACCTCCACACTGTTTTCCAGAGGGGCTGTACCAGTTTACATTCCCACCAACAGTGCAGGAGGGTGCCCGTTTCTCCACATCCTCGCCAGCATCTAGAGTTCTCTGATTTGCTCATTTTAGCCACTCTGACTGGCGTGAGGTGGTATCTCAGTGTGGTTTTGATTTGTATTTCCCTGATGAGGAGGGATGCTGAGCATCGTTTCATGTGTCTGTTGGCCATCTGGATGTCCTCTTTGGAGAAGTGTCTGTTCATGTCTTCTGCCCATTTCTTCACTGGGTTGTTTGTTTTTCGGGCGTGGAGTTTGGTGAGTTCCTTATAGATTCTGGATATTAACCCTTTATCTGATATGTCATTTGCAACTATCTTTTCCCATTCCGTTGGTTGCCTATTAATTTTCTGGGTTGTTTCCTTGGCTGTGCAGAAGCTTTTAATCTTGATGAGGTCCCAACAGTTTATTTTTGCTCTCGATTCCCTTGCTTTTGGGGATGTGTCAAGTAAGAAGTTGCTGCGGTGGAGGTCAAGGAGGTTGTTTCCTGCTTTCTCCTCTAGGGTGTTGATAGTTTCCTGTCTCACGTTCAGGTCCTTTATCCATTTTGAGTTGATTTTTGTGCATGGTGTGAGAAAATGATCTAGTTTCATTCTTCTGCATGTTGCTGTCCAGTTCTCCCAACACCATCTGTTAAAAAGGCTGTCTTTTTTCCATTGGATATTCTTTCCTGCTTTGTCAAAGATCAGTTGGCTGTATACTTTTGGGTCCACTTCTGAGTTCTCAATTCTGTTCCATTGGTCTATGTGTCTGTTTTTGTGCCAATACCATACTGTCTTGAGGATGACAGCTTTGTAGTAGAGGCTGAAGTCTGGGATGGTGATACCTCCCGTTTTGGTTTTATTTTTCAGTATTACTTTGGCTATTCGGGGTCTTTTGTGGTTCCATACAAATTTTTGGATAGTTTGTTCTAGTTTTGAGAAGTATGCTGGTGCAATTTTGATTGGAATTGCATTGAATGTGTAGAGTGCTTTAGGTAGTAATGACATCTTAACTATATTTATTCTTCCTATCCATGAGCATGGAATGTTTTTCCATTTCTTTGTGTCTTCTTCAATTTCCTTCATAAGTTTTCTATAGTTTTCATCATACAGATCTCTTGTATCCTTGGTTAGGTTTATTCCGAGGTATTTTATGGTTTTTTGTGCAATTGTGAAGGGGATCAGTTTCTTGATTTCTCTTTCTGTTGCTTAATCATTGGTGTATAAAAATGCAACCGATTTCTGTACGTTGATTTTGTACCCTGCAACTTGGCTGAATTCTTGGATCAGCTCTAGTAGGCTTCTGGTGGAGTCTGTCGGGTTTTCTATGTAGAGTATCATGTCATCTGCGAAGAGTGAAAGACAAACTACACTTATCTTCATGAACTGATTACTATCTGATCCACCAAATCATAAAGTTTCTCACACAAAGTAGCATTTTGTTAAAGGTAGAAGTGAAGAAATTTCATATCCAGAATGACATATAAGGAGCACTGTAGATCACTCCAGAAGCAAGCATAACTGATGAAAATAATTTTAAAAGCCAACCATTTAAAGTCTCTGGAAATTGTCATAGTGTAAACAGCAAATGCAGAAACATTTCTTTAAGAAAATCTACTAAAACTCAGTAAGAAAACCAAGAATCTGTGGCAGTTCAGCCAAGACACATTCCCTTTCTCCTCATCTGCCATCTGAATTTATTTTATTTATTTTTATTTTTGGAGAGTTAGAATTTATTGAGTAGATAAGTGTAGTACACGTTCAAGAGTGAAAGTGTCCACTGCCAAAGCAAGAGTGGCAATGGCCCCAAGAAACTCTAGCTGTATCCTTTTTTTTAATAGTTTATTGTCAAGTTGGTTTCTATATAACACCCAGTGCTCATCCCAACAAGTGCCCTCCTCCATGCCCATCACCTCCCTTCCCCTCTCCCCACCCCCATCAGCCCTTAGTTTGTTCTCAGTATTTAAGAGTCTCTCATGGTTTGCTTCCCTCCCTCTCCTTAACTATTTTTTCCCCTTCCCCTCCTCTATGGTCCTCTGTTAAGTTTCCCCTGTTCCACATATGAGTGAAAACATATGGTATCTGTCCTTCTCTGACTGACTTATTTCACTTAGCATAATGCCCTCAAGTTCCATCCACGTTGCTACACATGGCCATATTTCATCTTTCTCATTACCATGTAGTATTCCATTGTATAGATAAACCACATCTTCTTGATCCATTCATCAGTTGATGGACATTTAGGCTCTTTCCGTGATTTGACTATTGTTGAAAGTGCTGCTATAAACATTGGGGTACATGTGCCCCTATGCATCAACACTCCTGTATCACTTGGGTAAATTCCTAGCAGTGCTACTGCTGGGTCAGAGGGGTGTTCTATTTTTAATTTTGTGGAACCTTCACACTGTTTTCCAGAGGGGCTGCACCAGTTTACATTCCCACCAAAAGTGTAGGAGGGTGCCCATTTTTCCACATCCTTGCCAGCATCTGGAGTCCTCTGATTAGCTCATTTTAGCCACTCTGACCAGCATGAGGTGATATCTCAGTGTGGTTTTGATTTGTATTTCCCTGATGAGGAGGGATGCTGAGCATCGTTTCATGTGTCTGTTGGCCATCTGGATGTCCTCTTTGGAGAAGTGTCTGTTCATGTCTTCTGCCCATGTCTTCACTGGATTGTTTGTTTTTTGGGTGGGGGGTTTGGTGAGTTCTTTATAGATTTTGGTATTAACCCTTTATCTGATATGTCATTTGCAACTATCTTTTCCCATTCCGTCAGTTGCCTATTAGTTTTATGGATTGTTTCCTTTGCCGTGCAGAAGCTTTTTATCTTGATGAGGTCCCAATCGTTTATTTTTGCTCTTGATTCCCTTGCCTTTGGAGATGTGTTGAGTAAGAAATTGCTGCGGCTGAGGTTAACCGCCAAATAAATTTAAAGGTAGCTCCTCTTCAAGAGGATGTGGCCAAAAAGACAGGCGTCTCTCACCTCTTATTCCAAATCAAGGGTTACCATACTTCACTGGGACAAGCAAGCCACCAGCACTTTTTATTCCTTCTCATTACAAGTTGAAAATGCTAAGTTCCTGGTAAATATGGCCAAGAAATTAGGGTGCCCTTCCTTTACCCAGCTTCTTCACATGACAGAGGTTCTGCACCAGACATAGCAAGCCAAAATACTGGGGCCCCAATCACCTTTGCTCCAGGTCACTCTAAAAGTAAAGGCTCCATGCCGGGAGAAGAAAACTGATAAGACCAGAGGCTTCCGTACCCATACAGTCCCCAGAGAATAGCTCAGAGACTTTTTCCTATGGGGAGAGGCAGCCCATAACAGAGAGTTCCAAAGTTCTCCTCCTAAGAACTGACTAAATCTGAAACAGTATGTGGGGAAGTTCAAGATTAAAAATGGCTTAGACACAATGGACATTTTTGGTAATAAGCAATTCAGAAGAGACTGATAAATCCATTAAAGCGACAAGGTAACTGTAGGATGACAAATTTCACAGAAAGAACCAGGGACATAGAAAGCTAAGACTAGGGGAGCCTGGGTGGCTTAGTCGGTTAAGCATCAGACTTCAGCTCAGGTCATGATCTCACGGGATCTCACGGTTCGTGGGTTCGAGCTCCCGGTCGGGCTCTGTGCTGACAGCTCAGAGCCTGGAGCCTGTTTCAGATTCTGTATCTCCCTCTCTCTCTGGCCCTCCCCTGCTCATGCTGTTTCTCTCCCTCTCTCAGAAATAAATTTAAAAAAACATTTAAAAAAAAGAAATAAAATCTTAAAGTTAAAAAAAAAAAGCTAAGACTAACCCTCCAGGGATCAGAACAAACTTCACACCTGTGCTTCAAAACATTTTCCTACAAAGGAGCCCAAAATTAATTGGATTAAACTGTAGAGCAATTTAAGCCCCAGGGCATTACTTAAAACAATGGAACAATCAGCCAGACACTAGTGGAATCCAACAATTGAGTTTTATACCAACAGAGGTAGGTCTCTTAACAGAAAGAACAGGGAGAGATACATTTAGAGAACCTGCTGAAACATATGTTCAAGTCTGCACTATCTGAGAAGCAATATCAAAGGCTTCACACTGCATAGAAAATACACTTTATTAAAATTGTCTAGTCAAGCTACTAAACAACTAACAAGCAAACAACAATCAAGACAAGCTGGAGGGAAAAATATCCAGACTTGCTACCTACAATATATTACCTAAAATGTCTGGTTTTCAACAAAAATTATGAGACATGCAAAAAAATAACAACAACAACAGGAAAGAGTGACCCATATACAAGAAAAAGCAGACAATAAAAAGTGCCTGAGAGAGTGACCGAGATGTTGGATTTAACAGAAAACTACCTCAAAGTAGCCATTATAAATATATTCAAATAAGTAAAAGGAAATCACGCTTAAAGAAATACAGGAAGGTATAATGACAATATCACATCAAAGAGAGAATATCACTAAAGAGATAAAATTATACAAAAGAACCAAATAGAAATTCTGCAATTGAAATTACAATAACATAAGTGAAATATTCACTGGAGAGATTCAAAATCAGATTTGTATTG
>NW_024081366.1:214062-241534 GCF_003009895.1 Hyaena hyaena
TTTTCCATTTCTTTGTGTCTTCTTCAATTTCCTTCATAAGTTTTCTATAGTTTTCATCATACAGATCTCTTGTATCCTTGGTTAGGTTTATTCCGAGGTATTTTATGGTTTTTTGTGCAATTGTGAAGGGGATCAGTTTCTTGATTTCTCTTTCTGTTGCTTAATCATTGGTGTATAAAAATGCAACCGATTTCTGTACGTTGATTTTGTACCCTGCAACTTGGCTGAATTCTTGGATCAGCTCTAGTAGGCTTCTGGTGGAGTCTGTCGGGTTTTCTATGTAGAGTATCATGTCATCTGCGAAGAGTGAAAGACAAACTACACTTATCTTCATGAACTGATTACTATCTGATCCACCAAATCATAAAGTTTCTCACACAAAGTAGCATTTTGTTAAAGGTAGAAGTGAAGAAATTTCATATCCAGAATGACATATAAGGAGCACTGTAGATCACTCCAGAAGCAAGCATAACTGATGAAAATAATTTTAAAAGCCAACCATTTAAAGTCTCTGGAAATTGTCATAGTGTAAACAGCAAATGCAGAAACATTTCTTTAAGAAAATCTACTAAAACTCAGTAAGAAAACCAAGAATCTGTGGCAGTTCAGCCAAGACACATTCCCTTTCTCCTCATCTGCCATCTGAATTTATTTTATTTATTTTTATTTTTGGAGAGTTAGAATTTATTGAGTAGATAAGTGTAGTACACGTTCAAGAGTGAAAGTGTCCACTGCCAAAGCAAGAGTGGCAATGGCCCCAAGAAACTCTAGCTGTATCCTTTTTTTTAATAGTTTATTGTCAAGTTGGTTTCTATATAACACCCAGTGCTCATCCCAACAAGTGCCCTCCTCCATGCCCATCACCTCCCTTCCCCTCTCCCCACCCCCATCAGCCCTTAGTTTGTTCTCAGTATTTAAGAGTCTCTCATGGTTTGCTTCCCTCCCTCTCCTTAACTATTTTTTCCCCTTCCCCTCCTCTATGGTCCTCTGTTAAGTTTCCCCTGTTCCACATATGAGTGAAAACATATGGTATCTGTCCTTCTCTGACTGACTTATTTCACTTAGCATAATGCCCTCAAGTTCCATCCACGTTGCTACACATGGCCATATTTCATCTTTCTCATTACCATGTAGTATTCCATTGTATAGATAAACCACATCTTCTTGATCCATTCATCAGTTGATGGACATTTAGGCTCTTTCCGTGATTTGACTATTGTTGAAAGTGCTGCTATAAACATTGGGGTACATGTGCCCCTATGCATCAACACTCCTGTATCACTTGGGTAAATTCCTAGCAGTGCTACTGCTGGGTCAGAGGGGTGTTCTATTTTTAATTTTGTGGAACCTTCACACTGTTTTCCAGAGGGGCTGCACCAGTTTACATTCCCACCAACAGTGTAGGAGGGTGCCCATTTTTCCACATCCTTGCCAGCATCTGGAGTCCTCTGATTAGCTCATTTTAGCCACTCTGACCAGCATGAGGTGATATCTCAGTGTGGTTTTGATTTGTATTTCCCTGATGAGGAGGGATGCTGAGCATCGTTTCATGTGTCTGTTGGCCATCTGGATGTCCTCTTTGGAGAAGTGTCTGTTCATGTCTTCTGCCCATGTCTTCACTGGATTGTTTGTTTTTTGGGTGGGGGGTTTGGTGAGTTCTTTATAGATTTTGGTATTAACCCTTTATCTGATATGTCATTTGCAACTATCTTTTCCCATTCCGTCAGTTGCCTATTAGTTTTATGGATTGTTTCCTTTGCCGTGCAGAAGCTTTTTATCTTGATGAGGTCCCAATCGTTTATTTTTGCTCTTGATTCCCTTGCCTTTGGAGATGTGTTGAGTAAGAAATTGCTGCGGCTGAGGTTAACCGCCAAATAAATTTAAAGGTAGCTCCTCTTCAAGAGGATGTGGCCAAAAAGACAGGCGTCTCTCACCTCTTATTCCAAATCAAGGGTTACCATACTTCACTGGGACAAGCAAGCCACCAGCACTTTTTATTCCTTCTCATTACAAGTTGAAAATGCTAAGTTCCTGGTAAATATGGCCAAGAAATTAGGGTGCCCTTCCTTTACCCAGCTTCTTCACATGACAGAGGTTCTGCACCAGACATAGCAAGCCAAAATACTGGGGCCCCAATCACCTTTGCTCCAGGTCACTCTAAAAGTAAAGGCTCCATGCCGGGAGAAGAAAACTGATAAGACCAGAGGCTTCCGTACCCATACAGTCCCCAGAGAATAGCTCAGAGACTTTTTCCTATGGGGAGAGGCAGCCCATAACAGAGAGTTCCAAAGTTCTCCTCCTAAGAACTGACTAAATCTGAAACAGTATGTGGGGAAGTTCAAGATTAAAAATGGCTTAGACACAATGGACATTTTTGGTAATAAGCAATTCAGAAGAGACTGATAAATCCATTAAAGCGACAAGGTAACTGTAGGATGACAAATTTCACAGAAAGAACCAGGGACATAGAAAGCTAAGACTAGGGGAGCCTGGGTGGCTTAGTCGGTTAAGCATCAGACTTCAGCTCAGGTCATGATCTCACGGGATCTCACGGTTCGTGGGTTCGAGCTCCCGGTCGGGCTCTGTGCTGACAGCTCAGAGCCTGGAGCCTGTTTCAGATTCTGTATCTCCCTCTCTCTCTGGCCCTCCCCTGCTCATGCTGTTTCTCTCCCTCTCTCAGAAATAAATTTAAAAAAACATTTAAAAAAAAGAAATAAAATCTTAAAGTTAAAAAAAAAAAGCTAAGACTAACCCTCCAGGGATCAGAACAAACTTCACACCTGTGCTTCAAAACATTTTCCTACAAAGGAGCCCAAAATTAATTGGATTAAACTGTAGAGCAATTTAAGCCCCAGGGCATTACTTAAAACAATGGAACAATCAGCCAGACACTAGTGGAATCCAACAATTGAGTTTTATACCAACAGAGGTAGGTCTCTTAACAGAAAGAACAGGGAGAGATACATTTAGAGAACCTGCTGAAACATATGTTCAAGTCTGCACTATCTGAGAAGCAATATCAAAGGCTTCACACTGCATAGAAAATACACTTTATTAAAATTGTCTAGTCAAGCTACTAAACAACTAACAAGCAAACAACAATCAAGACAAGCTGGAGGGAAAAATATCCAGACTTGCTACCTACAATATATTACCTAAAATGTCTGGTTTTCAACAAAAATTATGAGACATGCAAAAAAATAACAACAACAACAGGAAAGAGTGACCCATATACAAGAAAAAGCAGACAATAAAAAGTGCCTGAGAGAGTGACCGAGATGTTGGATTTAACAGAAAACTACCTCAAAGTAGCCATTATAAATATATTCAAATAAGTAAAAGGAAATCACGCTTAAAGAAATACAGGAAGGTATAATGACAATATCACATCAAAGAGAGAATATCACTAAAGAGATAAAATTATACAAAAGAACCAAATAGAAATTCTGCAATTGAAATTACAATAACATAAGTGAAATATTCACTGGAGAGATTCAAAATCAGATTTGTATTGGAAGAAGAAAAAAATCAGCAAACTTGAAAACTGGTTGATAGCTATTATATAATCTGAAAAACAGAAGAATAGAGCAAAATATACAGAGCCTCAGAGAAATGTAGGGCACCATTAAGCACACCAACATACAAATAATGAGAGTACTGGGAGGAGATGAGAGAGAAGCAAGAAAAAAAAATCAAAGAAATAATGGCTTAATACTTCTAAAATTTGCTTAAAATGCAATTCTACATATCCAAGAATCCGTGAACTCAAATAGGATAAATGCAAAAAATTCACAGCAAAATGCATTATAGTAAAAATGTCAAAAGAAAAAGAGAAAATGAAAATCTTGAAAGTAACAAGAAAAAAACGAATTCATCATGTACAAGGAAATCCCATATGAAACAATGAGGGCCAAAAGGCTGTGGAATGACATATTCAACGTGCTGAATGAAAAAAACCTGTCAACCAAGAATCATATATCTTAAAAATTATCTTTCAAATGATGGCAAAATAGATATTCTAGTATAATGGAAAAACTGAGAAAATTCATTGCTACTAGATGTACCTTATAAGAGATATTAAAGAAACTCATCAAAGCAGAAACCGAGTAACCCCAGATGGTAATTTAAAACTACTCAGGAAAGGAGCACCTGGGTGGCTCGGTCAGTTAGGCAGCCTACTTCAGCTCAGGTCATGATCTCATGGTTCATGAGTTTGAGCCCCACGTCAGGCTCTGTGTTGACCACTAAGAGCCTGGAGACTGCTTTAGATTCTGTGTATCTCTCTCTCTGCTCCTTCTCTGCTCACACTCTGTCTCTCTCAAAAATAAACATTAAAATAATAAATAAATAAATAAATAAATAAATAAATAAAACTACTCAGAAAAAAAGACATTACTGGTAAAGGCATTTATACAATTACAAAAAATGACATAATTGCTTATTTCTTCTCTTTTCTTAACTTATTTAAAAACAATTATATAAAGCAATTTGTATATAATTGTATTGTTAAGTCTATTACATACAGTAATGTAATAATATATATGATAATAATAGCACACAGGAGTGGGTGGGAAAAAGCTGTATTGGAATCATGATGTGACACTCAACTGTAACTCAAATCCATAGGAACAAGTGAAGACAACCATAAATGATACATAGGAGGGTTAATATCACAAATTCCATAAATGTATACTTTCTCTCCTTTCTTTTCTTGGCTTCTTTAATAGACACAAAATCATATAAAATAATAATTACAATAATGTGTTGTTGGTTGGCAACATACAAATATAATATTATAACAATAATGGCATAAAAAAAGAGAAAGAGGAGGGATGCTTGAATGGCTCAGTCGGTTGAGTGTCCCATTTCGGCTCAGGTCATGATCTAAGGGTTCAGGTAATGATCTCATGGTTTGGTACATGAGTTTGAGCCCGGCATTGGGCTGGCTGCTGTCAGTGCGGAGTCTACTTCAGGTCCTCTGTCACCCTCTCTCTCTGCCTCTCCCCAACTTGCTCTCTCTCTCTCTCTCTCTCGCAAGTGCGAGCGTGTGTTCTCTCTTTCTCTTTCTCAAAAATAAACATTTAAAAAAGGGGAAAGAGGAAATACAGCTATACAAGGCTAATGTATCTATACTCACTTGAATTGTTAGTAGAAATTTGAAATCAATTCTCATAAGTTAAGATGTATATGATAAGTCCTAGAGCAACCACTGA
Organism: Hyaena hyaena; assembly: GCF_003009895.1. Taxonomy (NCBI): domain Eukaryota; kingdom Metazoa; phylum Chordata; class Mammalia; order Carnivora; family Hyaenidae; genus Hyaena; species Hyaena hyaena. The sequence continues at coordinate 219,276 of NW_024081366.1, forward strand.
GAAAAATAAAGATAATATAAATACAATATAAATATGAAATAAATATATATAAGTATTACATAAAAATAAAATATATAAAGACAAATCATTAAATAATTAAAATGTAGGGGCGCCTGGGTGGCTTAGTCGGTTAAGCGTCCGACTTTCGCTTAGGTCATGATCTCACGGTTCGTGGGTTCGAGCCCCGCGTCGGGCTCTGTGCTGACTGCCAGCTCGGAGTCTGGAGCCTGTTTCAGTCTGTGACTCCCTCTCTCTCTGACCCTCCCCTGCTCACGCTGTCTCTCTCTCTGTCTCCTAGAAATAAATAAAACATTAAAAATAAAATAAAATAATTAAAATGTAACATTAAAAGTGTTCATATAACACAAAATAAAGCAGTAAAAGAGAACTAAATAACAAAAAAACACATGAGACTTGGAGAACATGAAATTTAAAATGGCAGATATAGGGGCACCTGGGTGGGTTAGTCGGTTAAGCGTCCAACTTTCGCTTAGGTCATGATCTCACGGCTCGTGGGTTCGAGCCCCACGTCGGGCTCTGTGCTGACTGCCAGCTCAGAGCCTGGAGCCTGTTTCGGAGTCTGTGACTCCTTCTCTCTCTGACCCTCTCCTGCTCACGCTGTCTCTCTCTCTCCTAGAAATAAATAAAAAATATTTAAAAAAATTTTAAAAATAAAATAAAATAAAATGGCAGATATAAATCCAACTATATCAATAATAACATTAAATGTGAATGAATTAAACAATCTAATCAAAAGGCTGAAATTGTCAGACTGAATTAAAAATAGGTCCAACTACATGCTGTACACTGGAGGGATACTTTAAATTCAAAGGTACAAATAGCCTGAAGGTAAAAGAATGGAAAAAGCTAAATAATGCAAACAGCAACTATAAGAAAGCTGGAGTGGCAATACCAATGTCAGCAAATATGAGTTTAAAACAAAAAAGTCACTAAAGGTAAATATGGACATTTTATAACGAAAAAATGATTAATCTTTCAGAAGATATAACAATTACAAACCTATAGGCCTAATAAAAGAGGTCCTAAAATAAATGAAGCAAAAACCGACAGAAATGAAGGGAGAAATACACAGTTCAACAACAGAATTGCAGAGTTCCATTCCCCACCACAAATAATGGACTTTAGACTCTCCAAACATAGAGAGTGTGTAATAGTTGGAGACTATAATACTCCACTTTCAACAATGGATAGAAGAAGCAGACGGAAGATCATTAAGCTGTATGAGATACAGCTTAAAGAATGCTTAGAGAGAAATTTGTAGTATAAATGTCTACACTAAAAATAGAAGAAAAATCACAAATAAATAATGTAACTATCCACCTTAAGATACTGGGAAAAAAACCCTCTAAATTAAAAAACAAATAGAAGGTAAAATAATAAAGATTATAGTGGGGAAAAAGGAAATAGAAAATAGAAAAACATACAGAAAATCAATGAAACAAAGTTAGTTTTTTGAAAAGGTCAATAAAATTGACACACGTTTAAGTAGAGGACTAAGGCAAAAAGTGAAAAGATTCAAATTACTAAAATCAGGAATTATGGATGGGAAATGAACACTAATCTTACAGAAATAAAAAAAATTCTAAGAGAATATTATGAAAAACTGTATGACAAAAAATTATATAACCTAGATGTAATGAACACATTTCTAGAAAAACAGAAACTACAAAAACTGACTCAAGAAGTTCTACAAAATCTACATAGACCTATAATAAGAAAATACATTGAATCAGTAATCAAAAAGCTACTCCCCCCCCCCAATAAAAGCCAAAATCCAGATACCTCTACTGGTGAATCACCAAATATTTAAAGAATTGATATGACTTATTCATAAACTATTCCAAAAAAAAAAGAAAAAGGAAGAAAAGAGAACACTTTCCAACTCACACTGACACCAGTATTACTCTAATACTAAGGCCAGGCAACCACACCACATAAAAAAATTATAGACTGGGGCGCCTGGGTGGCTCAGTCTGTTAAGTGTCTGACTCTTGATTTTGGCTCAGGTCATGATCTCACAGTTCATGAGATCAAGCCCCCCATAGGTCTCTGAGTTGACAGGGCAGAGCCTGCTTGTGATTCTCTCTCCCTCTTTCTATGTCCCTCCTCCACTGTGTTCTCTCTCTTTCTCTTTCTCTCTCTCTCTCAAAATAAATAAATATTTATGAAAAATTATAGACCAATATTTCTGATGAATATACATGCAAAACTCCTCAACAAAATATTAGCAAACAGAATCCAGCTTGATATAAAAAGGATTATACACTATGACCAAGTGGGATTCTGTCCCAGTAATGCAATTAGTTTAACATCTGAAAATCAATATAATACAAAGTATCAATATAGTTAAAGACAAAAAACTACGTGATCAGCACAATCTATGCAGAAAAGAATTTGACAAAATTTATCAGCCTTTTATGATAAAAATACTCAACAAACCAAGAGTAGAAGGTGACTTCCTCAGCCTGGTAAAGAGCATCTATGAAAACCCCACAACTAACATCATATTTAATGGTGAAAGACTGCATAGTTTCCCCTAAAATAAGGAAAAAGACAAAAATGTTGCTCTTGCCACTTCTACTCGACATTGTACTGGAGGTTCTAGCCAGGGCTATTAATCTTAAAGACAAAGAAACAAAAGTCATACAGTTTGAAAAGAAGAAACAAAACATTCTATCTGTAGATGGCATAACTTTGTATATAAAAACCCAAGTAATACACACACACACACACACACACACACACACACACACACGTGAACTATTGGAGCTAATGAATGAGTTCAATAAGGTTTCAGGATACAAGAGTAATACACAAAAATCCAATCACATTTATGAAAATACAATTGATTTTTGTAAATTGTATTTCTACAATTAACAATATGAACATAAAAATGAGAAAACAGGGGCATCTGGGTGGCTCAGTAGTTAAGCATCAGACTCTTGGTTTCTGCTCAGGTCATGATCTCATAGTTTGTGAGTTTGAGTCCCACATCGGGGCTCTGTGCTGACAGTACAGAGCCTGCTTGAAATTCTCTGTCTCCCTCTCTTTGCACCTCCCCACTCGTGCTCTCCCTCTCTCTCTCAAAAAGAAATAAACATTAAAAAATATTGGGGCCCCTGGGTGGCTCAGTCGGTTGGGTGTCTGACTCTTGGTTTCAGCTCAGGTCATGATCTCATGGTTCCTGGGGTTGAGCCCCACATCAGGCTCCAAACTGACAACATGGAGCCTGCTTTGGATTCTCTCTCTCTCCCTCTCTCTCTGCCCCTCCCCAAAGTATGTTTTCTCCTTCTCACATGCATTAAATAATTAATTAATTAATTAAATAAATGGCAGTGTACCTGAGTATCACCTGGGTGGCTGAGTCAGTTAAGCATCTGACTTTTGGTTTCAGCTTAGGTTATGATCTCACAATTAGTGAGTTTGCACACCACGTTGGGTTTTGTGTTGACAGTGCAGAGCCTTCTTGGGATTCTCTCTTTCCCTCTCTCTCTCTGCCCCTCCACCAGTCATGCTGTCTCTCTCTCTCTCAAAATACATAAATAAACTTAAGAAAAAAGGGTGTGTCTGGGTAGCTTAGTCGGTTGGGCATCCAGCTCTTGATTTGGACTCGGGTCATGATTTCATGGTTTGTGAGATAGAGCCATGTGTCAGACTCTGTGCTGACAGCATGGAGCCTGCTTGGGATTCTCTCTCTCCTTCACTCTCTCTGCCCCTCCCCTGCTTGTGCTCTCTCTCTCTCTCTATATGTGTGTGTGTGTGTGTGTATTTTTCAAAAAAATAAATAAACACGAAAAAAAGGGGCAATGGACCTGAATAGTCATTTTTCCATAGAAGGCAGACAAATGGTGAATAAGTACATGAAAAAGTCTTCAGCAATACTAGTCAGCAGGGAAATGCAAATCAAAACCGCAATGAGATATCACCTCATGCCTGTTAGGATGGCTTTTATCAAAGAGACAATAGCTGGGGTGCCTGCATGGCTCAGTCAGTTAATTATCCAACTTCAGCTGGGATCATGATCTCATAGTTTGTGGGTTCAAGCAGAGCTTGCTTCAGATTCTGTCTCCTTCTCTCTCTGCCACTCCTCCACTCTCTCTCTCCAAAAATAAATAAGCATTAAAAAAAAAAAGATAATAGGGGTGCCTGGGTGGCTCAGTCAGTTAAACATCTGACTTTGGCTCAGGTCATGGTCTCACAGTTCATGAGTTTGAGCCCCGTATCAGGCTGTCAGTGCAGAGCCCACTTTGGATCCTCTGTCCCCTTCTCTCTCTGTCCCTCCCCTGCTCATTCTCTCTCCCTCAAAAATAAATAAACATTAAAAAAAGAAAATAACTAACAGTTGTTGGTTGGGATGTGGAGAAATTATATCCCTTGTACACTGTTGGTGGAAATGTAAATTGGTACAGCCATTACGGAAAACAGTATGGAGATTCTGCATAAAAATAAAAAATAAAACTACCATATGGTTTAGCAATCCCTCTTCTGGTTATATATCCAAAAGAAATGAAATTAGTGTCTTTTTAAAAAAAGTTAATTTATTTATTTTGAGAGACAGAGCACATGAGTTAGGGAGGGGCAGAGAGAGAGTAGGGTAGAGAGCGAATTACAAGTAAGCTCTGCACTGCCAGCACAGAGCCCAACGAGTGGCCTGAACTCACAAACCATGAGATCAGGACCTGAGCCAAAGTCAAGAGCTGAACTCTCAACCAACTGACCCATCCAGACACCCTGGAAATGAAATTAGTATCTTGAAGAGATATCTACTCTTCCCTTCTCGCTAGAATTTTCACAATAGCTAAGTCATTGAAACAACTTAAATGTCCACCAGTGAACGAATGGATAAAGATGTAGTATGTGTGGATGGACACACACACACACACACACACACACACACACAGAGGAATATTATTTAGCCCTAAAAAGAATGAAATAATGCCATCTGCTAAAATACTGATGAACCTAGAGAATACTATGCTAAGTGAAATTAGTGTAAAAAAAATACTGTTTGGTCTCATTTATACTTGGAATCTAATAGGAAAAAAAACCCATAGAAATAGACAGTAGGAATGTGGTTACCAGGTGCTTGGGGGTGGGGTATAGACACTGGCATACTTATCAAGCTTTCAGTTATAAATGACAATTCCTTGGGAATCTAATGTACTTGTTATAATGTACATGGTGACTACAGTTTATAATACTGTGTGGTGTACTTGATATTTGTTAAGAGACTAGACCTTATTACCATACACAAAAAAGGTAACTATGTGAGATAATATATGTGTTAGTTAACCTGTTTTTGAGAATAATTTCACAAATTATATGTATGTCAAATAATCTCATTGTAAAATTTAAATATATACAGTTTCATTTGTCAATTATACCTCAAAAAAGCTGCTCCAAAACTTATGGGATTCTGAAAAATCCATACTGAGAGAGAAATTTATAGTGTTAAATGCTTACATTAAAAAAGTAGAGGGGTGCCTGGGTGGCGCAGTCAGTTAAGCATCCAACTTTGGCTCAGGTCATGATCTCACAACTCATGAGTTCGAGCCCTGCATTGGGCTCTATGCTGACAACTCAGAGCCTGGAGCCTGCTTTGGATTCTATGTCTCCCTCTCTCTCTGCCCCTCACCCATTCACATTCTGTCTCTCTCTTTCTCAGAAATAAATATTTAAAATTTTTAATATAAAAAAATAAAATAGTAGAAAGATCTCACATCAACAACTGACCTTTACATGTTAAGGAGCTAGAAAAAGAACAAACTAACCCCAATGTTAGCAGGAGGGAAATAATAAAGATTAGAACAGAGATAAATGAAATAGAGAACAAAAAAACACTATAGGAAAACAGTGAAACCAAGAGATGGTTTTTTGAAAACATCAACAAAATTGACAAACCGTTAACTACACTAAGAAAAGAGAAGATTCAAATAACTAAAATTAGAGATTTTAGAGGGGACATTACAATGGAGGCAACAGCAATAAAAAGGATTATAAGAAACTATGAACAATTATACACTAACAAATTGGATAACCTAGAAGAAATGGATATATTCCTAGAAACATACAGCAACCAAAATTGAATCATGTAGAAATTTAAGAAAATATATATGAACAGACATAACTAGTAAGTGGATTTGAGCAGTAATAAAAAGTCTTCCAAAAAGAATCAAGAAGATGTGGTTTATCTATACCATGGAATACTACATGGCAATGAGAAACAATGAAATCTGGCCATGTGTAGCAACATGGATGGACCTTGAGGGTGTTATGCTGAGCGAAATAAGTCAGGCAGAGAAGGACAAATATCATATGTTTGCACGTATAGGAGGCTTAGGAGGAACTTGACGGAGGAACAAGGGGGAGAAGAAGGGCGGAAATGGTGGGGGAAAGGGAGAGAGGCAAACCATGAGAGACTCTTGAATGCTGACAAAAACTGAGGACTGATGGATGTGGGGGGGAGGAGGGATGGGCATGGAGGAGGACACTTGTGGGGATGAGCACTGAGTGTTATGTGGAAACTAATTTGACAAACTATTTGTAAAAAAAAAAAAAAGTCTTCCAAAAAGAAAAGTTAAGATCCAGATGGCTTCACTGGGAATTCCACCAAACTTTTAAAGAAGAATTAATACAAATCTTCCTCAAACTCTTTCAAAGAATTGAAGAGCCAGGAACGCTTTGAAACTCATTTTATGAGGCCATCATTATTCTGATACCAAAACCAAACACAAGAAAACTACAGACCAATATCTCTGATAAGTATTAATGTGAAAATGCTCAACAAAACTCTAGTGAACCAAATTCAACAGCACATTAAAAAGATTATTATAACCAAATGGGATTTATACCCGGAAATCAAGAGTGGTTCAACATATGAAAATCAATTCATGAAATACATATGAATAGAATAAAGGATAAAACCATATAATCATCTCAAATCAAGAGTGGTTCAACATATGAAAATCGATTCATGTAATACATATGAATAGAATAAAGGATTAAAACCATATAATCATCTCAATTGATGCAGAAAAGGCATTTGAAAAAATTCAACACCATTTCATGATGAAAACACTCAACAAACTAGTTATAGAAGGAAACTACTTCAACATATCAAAAGCCATGTATGAAAAGCCTACAACTAACATTATGCTCATTGGTGAAATACTGAAAACTTTTCCTTAAGATCTAAGCAATGTTGTCCACTCTTACCACTAATATTAAAAATACTACTGGGGCACCTGGGTGGCTCAGTAGGTAAATGGCCAACTTTGGCTCAGATCATAATCTTGTGGTTTGTGGGTTTGAGCCCCACATTGGGCTCTGGAGACTGGAACCTGGTTCAGATTCTGTGTCTCTCTCTCTCTCTGCCTCTCCCCAACTCGCACTCTGTCTCTCTGTCTCTGTCTCTCTCTCTCTCAAAAACATATAAACATTTAAAAAGATTACTGAAAGTTCCAAACAGAATAATCAGGCAAGAGAAGAAATAAAAGCAACCAAACTGGAAAGGAAGAAGTAAAATGATCTCTGTTCACAGCTGACATGATCTTAGATGTCAAAACCTTAATGATTACACACACACACAAACACACACACACACACACACACACAAACTTGTCAAGAACAATGCATGATTTTAGCAAAGTTGCAGGATACAAAGTCAACAACAAAAATGAGTTGTATTTCTCTACACTAACAATGACCAATTCAAAAAGGAAATTGAGCAACTTTATTTCTGGGTATATATCCAAAAGAGCTAAAATCAGAATCTCAAAGAGATACTGCTCTTCCCTGTTCATTGCCACATTATTCACAATAGCCAAGATATGGAAACAACATAAGTATTTGTCAATGGGTGAATGGATAAAGAATATATGGCATATATATACAATAAATACCATTCAGACTTAAATGTTGCCATTTGTGACAACATGGATGAACCTGGAGGACATTATGCTAAGTGAAATAAGCCAAACAAAGACAAATATTGCATGATCTCACTTACACGTTAAGTCTATAAAGGTCAAACTCGGGGCACCGAGTTCGTTAAGTGTCCTAATCTTGATTTCAGTTCAGTTCATGATCTCACAGTTTTGTGAGCTTGAGCCCCACATCAGGCTCTGCACTGGCAGCCTGGAGCTTGCTTAGGATTCTGCCTCTTTCTCCCTCTCTTTCTGCCTCTTCTCCACTCACACTGTCTCTGTCCCTCTCAAATAAATAAATAAGCCTTAAAAATAAATATATAAGTACATAAATAAATAAGTAGAATGGTGATTGCTAGGGGTTAGGTGGTTGATGGCAGAAATGTGAAGATGATGGTCAAAGAGTACAAATTTTCAGTTAAGCAGGATGTATACATAAGTTCTGGAGATCTAGTGTACAGCATGATGACTATAGATTATAATACTGTATTGTTTACTTGAAATTTGCTGAAAGTAGATCTTGAGTGTTCTCATCATAGAAAAAAAGAAACTGAAATGGTAACTATGTGAGGTAATAGATATGTTAATTAGCTTGATTGTGGTAATCATTTCACAATGTATATGTATATCAAAACACTATGTTGTATATCCTAAATATATATAATTTCTCTTTGTTAATTAATACCTCTATAAAGCTGAAAAATAATATAGCCATATATCAAAATAGGTTCTAAATTAAGGTCATATTTCTTTGTTTTTAATTTGATAATATATTTTATTTAACCCAATATTATTATGTCAATATATATAATCATGTTTATTTTAAAAACATTAATTAAACAATAATGTTAGATACCAAAGCCTTTAGGACCACTAAATTCTTCTTTAAAATAAACAAATAGAGATCATAAAAACTAAAATCCCATATGTTTGCATGTATTGGTGGATTAGGAGGAACTTAACAGAGGACCATGGGGGAGAGGAAGGGGGAAAATAGTGGGGAAGGAGGCAAACCATGAGAGACTCTTGAATGCTGAGAACAAACTGAGGACTGATAGGGGTTGGGGAGAGGGGAAGGGGGGTGATGGGCATGGAAGAGGGCACTTGTGGGGATGAGCACTGGGTGTTATATGGAAACCAACTTGACAATAAACTATTAAAAAAAAAAAGAAATAAATAAAACATTAAAAAAAAAACAACTAAAATCCATCTTCAATTTTTTCTTCTGAGACTGTCAGACTTCAAAATACAAAGGAAAATATGCATTAATTGATCCATTTTAAATGTCTACATTAACTAACAAATGGTGGTCAATAAACTACAGGTATGAAATGTATGGGAAGTTCAGTTAAATCTTTTCAGATATTTGAAGCCCAAGTAATAATTTGTTAAGAAATAATACAAGCCTTGAACTCAACAGCCATTGTTAAAAGGCCTTTCTAAAAATTACATCTTAAAATTATTCACAGTGAAAAATATTTTATAAAGTTATAAACTATATCCATGTAAAATTATAAATTGTACCCGTGGATTTAGTCACTAAAAACATTTTCTCTTTCTATAGGGATGATTGCAGACATCCAGTTATCTAGGAGGCAGAAAATATCCTATTTCTAATTGTTCATTAAAGAAAGCATTGGTTTTATTTAATTCTAAATTGTTTCTAAGATTATAAACTGTATAATATATTAGTTAATTTTCAATATCCCAGGATATAGTTCTATTTTTACTTAAATATAAAAATAACCAGAAAAGCAGGTGGGTGGTATTAATGAACAGTCTATGTCATCTTCTATAAAAGGGATGAAAAGTTTATAACTAATATTTACAGTATGTTTAAACTGATTAGGGAACTAAATTATTGATACTCATTGAAATTGGGTAAACCTTTTTATTTTTTATTTATTTATTTTTTTTAAATTTTTTTTTAATGTTTTTATTTATTTCTAGGAGAGAGAGAGAGAGAGCGTGAGCAGGGGAGGGTCAGAGAGAGAGGGAGTCACAGACTGAAACAGGCTCCAGGCTCTGAGCTGGCAGTCAGCATAGAGCCCGACGCGGGGCTCGAACCCACGAACCGCGAGATCATGACCTAAGGGAAAGTCAGACGCTTAACCGACTAAGCCACCCAGGCGCCCCTGGGTAAACCTTTTTAAATAAACATTTAATATAGTCCTGTACCAAAATATGAATAATTTTCACTAAGAGTCTGTTTATAAATGCTCCAGTATTTAAAGATAAATGTTCATGAAACAAAAAAATGGCAAAGTTGATTGCTACTATGATGTATTAAATTGTAACAAAAAGGAAATATGTTATATTAAGATACTTCAAGTCAATAAAAAATAGGCATACAGATTGGAAAGGAAGTAATAAAACTAACTCTATTCACTGACATTGTTGTCTACATAGTTAGTCTGAAGGAATCTACCAAAATCAAACCCTCCTGGAAATAATAATTTCATTTGGAGAGGTCAGTAGATACAAGTTCAACACACAAAAATCATATTTTCATATATCACTAATGGACAATTTGGAAACTGAAATTAAAAACAATACCAATTATAATAGCTTCAAATAAATAAAGTATGTAGGTATAATTCTAACAAACTCTATGCAGTATCTGTATGGTGGAAAGCACAAAATACTGATGAAAGAAATAAAGAAAAGGTAAATATATGGAGAGACATGTCATGTTCATGAATTCAAAGACTCAACACTGTAACAATGCCAACCCTCCCAAATTGATATGTAAGGTTTAATGCAGTTACAATCAATACTCTAGCAGGACTTTTTTTTTTTTTTAATTTTTTTTTTTTTTTTTTTTCTAGGAGAGAGTGAGAGAGAGAGACAGCGTGAGCAGGGGAGGGTCAGAGAGAGAGGGAGTCACAGACTGAAACAGGCTCCAGGCTCTGAGCTGGCAGTCAGCACAGAGCCCGACGCGGGGCTCGAACCCACGAACTGCGAGATCATGACCTAAGCGAAAGTCGGACGCTTAACCGACTAAGCCACCCAGGCGCCCCTACTCTAGCAGGACTTTTTGTAGCTATAGACAAGCTGACTGTAAAATTTATGTGGAAATGTAAAGGAATTAACATAGCCAAGACAATTTAAAAAAAAATAAAGCTGATAGAATGATATGATTTAGTTATTATAAAAATACATAACATAAAATTTACCATCTTAAAGATTTTTAAGTGTACACTTCAATGTATAAATTTGTAATGTTAGTGCCTGACATTAAGCTTTTGATTGCCTAGGCATCCATCTTAAGGACATCTGTCTCAAAGAAACATATTGCCAGCTACAGAACTAGATAAAGAGCCAGGCTGTTCACCCATGAAGTTCCCGTTTTAGAAAGCCCTGATTGACTTAGGTAACAGACCACTTGAGTGATTCTGTGTTTCACTTCCTGTATTTTAATTCCCTATCTTATGTTTTAAATTCACCATTACAGAGTGAACCCATAAAACCCTAGGCACCCCACCCTCAATCCCAATAACTGGAGAACCCCAGGTCTATGATCTCTCTCACCTGCAACCTTGCTGTGTGGCCTCTCATGTACCATGTACTCTCCAGGATTTACAAGTCATGAACATTTTTTTCAAAGTTTCCTGATCATAATAAGAACCACAAGCGCTAATCCAGCCACAACACCAGCTCTGGTTGGGGTAAATGCCTGTGAGGGCTCACCGCAAGCAATATGGGCCCAGATGAGAGGTCCCAGGCATTCCTAAGTGATAGTGTCACTATTGCACGCTGAGGCTGACACAAATCAGTCAGCTTCGTCAGCAGGATTGCATGATTGCTCTTGTAATTAACTGAAGGGAATGTCCTTTAGCTGTAACTGACTGGTTAACCCAGGTGGGAAGGGAAGGTAGCACTGCTTGCTGTCTGTCGTGCTGCTATGTGCTTTTGCTTATTGCCTCTGTTGTGTGCTACCTGTAGTATCCATCCCAAAATGTCACTGCTGCCATAATAACTCCACAGTCTCCCCAGAGCAGCGTGATCAAGGCCAAATGGTCTAATGAGACAATTAGGCCACTAATTATAAAGGCCTTAATTGACTATTAATATGTGTGAGGGTCCTCCATGCCTCAAGGCTAAGGGGATCTAAGGAAGGTGGACTGGATCACAGCTATTGTTACTACACAAGGAGAGTCTCAAGGCTAAAGGGTTGAGGAAAGATATTACCCTAGGTTAAAGGAAAGAGATCTCTGCCTGTGGTTGCTGAGTTGGTGGGTAAGTATGTGTCAACCCAGATAAGTAAAATAGCTTTGCAACAGGAGACCAATGGCACCATGAAAAGGTAAATGCAACAGAGACCAACTGTCTCTGCCTCAGTGTTTCAACTTGATGCTGTTGCTCTTCGTCCCCTGACCTGACAGGATATTGTGGGTCCAATCTCTGGTGTGATGTTGCTAAAAAATTACTGGACCAATATAAAACTCCTGAACATCTGTTGCTGGCATCTCCTAAGAACCCCAAGTAAGTATACTAGCTCCTTCATAAATGCAAAACCCTTATGAAGATCCCTGGGTATTGCTTAGTGCCTTGGCATACTAATATGCCAAGGCTCTGGTATTATGCTCCAGAGGTGTAGGGACTTTTTCCAAAGACTCTGCATCCTGTGCTAGTGAAGGCTGATTCCAGTCCTGGGGAGGTGGATTGGGACACTCTGGAAAAGAAAGTGGCTGCCAATGAAGAAGGCTTACAAGACATCATTCACAAAATTTTCTGGTAACACATAGTCGTAAGGTAATAGAAAAGCAGAAAGTAGAAACTGAGATCAGAAAATACATCTTAACTGAAATTAAATTCTTTCTTAAAACAATTTCATGCAACAAGGAGAGAAGGGAATTGATTAGCTATTATGGGTTTTTGGAGCAGCCTCTGAATTGTTACTTACAACTGCCAAAATGCTTGAACTGACTGGTAACTCTAAAGACCCTAAAATCCATAACTTTCTCAAACATATCTCCAGAGTATATGTCCACTTCCTTTGGAACCACAGATCCTGGGCCCCCTTGCCTTTCCTCTAAATGGAGCAGAACCAAGAAACATGCCTCATGAGGCTTTCCTGCCACCAAAGGAAAAGGTGACAGGGTTATCAAAGTGTCTGTTGAGGATGAAGAGGGAGAAGGGAATGCAAAGGCCCCAGAGCCACTGATATTAATACCAGAGCCCTTCTTCTCCTCACATGGATAATTATTGCCTGTTACCATGCCCATTTTTCCTTCACAGTAATAACTGCTGAACTTTACAGTGAATGCAAAACATTAGATGAGGTCCTCTTGTTGCACAAAATTGGCATGGTCCAGTGGGTTATCATTTCCATGACCACAGTGACCCAAATTACCTGCTATTTATTTCTAACCCTGAACAGGCCCGATTTGATACTCAGTCCAGAGAGTTCTTTTTGGAGGGTGCTCCCCTGTAATTATAGGGTGGCACTACTACATTTTATTGAGACTTCCAAAACCATCTAAAAGGCACTGGAGAGGGTTGCCTGGGAAATCAGTGGGTTAAGCGTCTGATTTCGGCTCAAGTTATGACCTTGCGGTTTGTGGGTTCAAGCCTCGCATCAGGTTCTGTGCGAACAGTTAAGAGCCTGGAGCCTGTTTCAGATTCTGTGACTCCCTCTCTCTCTCTGCCCCTCACCCACTCATGCTCTGTCTCTGTCTCAAAAATATATAAGCTATAAAAAATTTTTTAAAAAAAAGTAAACTATAGGACTTTATCGAGATAAAAAGCTTCTGCCCAGTGAAGGAAATAATCAACAAAACTAAAAGGCAACATTCAGAATGGGAGAAGATATTTGCAAATGACATACCTGATAAAGGTAAAGTATCAAAAATCTACAAATAACTTATCAAACTCAACACCAAAAACCAAATAATCCAGTTAAAAAATGGGCAGAAGACATGAACAGACATTTTTCCAAAGAAGACAGAGATGGCTAACAAACACAGGAAAAGATGCTCAACATCACTCATAACCAGGGAAATACAAATCAAAAATACAATGAGATATCACCTCACACCTGTCAGAATGGTTAAAATGAACAAATCAGGAGACTATAGATGCTGGCGAGGAGGTGGAGAAATGGGCCCTCTCCTACACTGTTGGTAGGAATGTAAACTGGTGCAGCCCCTCTGGAAAACAGTATGAAGGTTACTCAAAAAATTAACAAAAGAACTCCCTTATGACCCAGCAATAGCACTGCTAGGAATTTACCCAAGGGATACAGGAGTGCTGATGCATAGGGGCGCATGTACCCCAGTGTTCATAGCAGCACTCTCAACAATAGCCAAATCATGGAAAGAGCCCAAGTGTCCATCAACGGACGAATGAATCAAGAAGATGTGGTTTATCTGTACAATGGAATACTACATGGCAATGAGAAAGAATGAAATCTGGCCATTTGTGGCAACGTGGATGGAACTGAAGGGTACTATGCTAAATGAAAGAAGTCAGTCAGAGGACAGATACCATATGTGTTCACTCATATGTGGAACAGGTGAAACTTAACAGAGGACGATGAGGGAGGGGAAGGGGAAAAATAGTTAAGGAGAGGGAGGAGGCAAACCATGAGAGACTCTTGAATACTGAGAACAAACTGAAGGCTGATGGGGGCACCTGGGTGGCTCAGTTGGTTGAGCGCCTGACTTGAGCTCAGGTCATGATTTCATTCTCCGTGGTTTCAAGCCCCACGCCGGGCTCTGTGCTGTCAGCTCAGTGCCTGGAACCTGCTTCAGATTTGGTGTCTCCCTCTCTGCCCCTCCCCTGCTCATGCTCTGCCTGCTTCACTATGTCTCTTAAAACTAAATAAATGTTAAAATAAATTAAAATAAATTCTTTTAAAAAACCGAGGGCTGATGGGGATGGGGGAGAGGGGAAGAGGGGTGATGGACATGGAGGAGGGCACTTGTTGGGATGAGCACTTGGTGTTATATGGAAACCAACTTGACAATAAACTATAAAAGAAAAACAAAAACAAGCCCAGTCACATAAAAATAATTGTTTTGTCATGTAATAGGAGCATGTTCATGTATGCTTGAAAAGAATGTGTATTCTGTTGCTGTTGGATGAAATGTTCTATATACGTCTGCATATACGAGACAGAAGGTTATTCTATGAATAACTGAAAGTGAAGTATGTAAGTCTCCTATTATTATTGCATTGCATTTTATTTCTCCTTTTGGTTTTGTAAATTTTCCTTCATATACTTGGGAGCTCTAATATTAGGTGCATATAATCATTATATCCTCCTGGTGAAATGACCCTTTTATATTTATATAATATCCTTCTTTGTCTCTTAACAATAATTGTCTTAAAGTTTATTTTGCCTAATATAAGTATGGCCACCAAAGTTCTCTTTCTGTTCCTGTTTTTATGGAATATCCTTCCCAATTTTCATATTTAGTTTCTATGTTTAGTCTCTTAGCTCTAACATGTCTTGTAGACAGCATCTAAATGGATCTTGTTTGTCATCCATTCAGCCAATCCATGTCTTTTAATTGAGGTGTTTAATTAATCTACATTCAAAGTAATTATTGATACTGAAAAACAATTGCCATTTGGTTCATTGTACTCTGTGTGTCTTGTAGTATTTTGTCCCTCCTTTCATCTTTTGTGATCTTTTGTTTTTGTTGAATTTTTGTCATAAGTGTTTTGGATTCCCTTCCATTTATCTTGTGGATATTCTATATTTTGTTATTATCATTGTAATTACATAGATTATTTTAAAGTAATAATCTATTTTTTATTTTTTTATTGTAGAGAGAGAGCAAACCTGCACCTGTTAGTGGAGGAACAGAGGAAGAGAGAGACTTTTTTTTTTAATATTTTTTATTTATTTCTAGGAGAGAGAGAGAGAGACAGCGTGAGCAGGGGAGGGTCAGAGAGAGAGGGAGACACAGACTCTGAAACAGGCTCCAGGCTCTGAGCTGGCAGTCAGCACAGAGTCCGACGCGGGGCTCGAACCCACGAACCGCGAGATCATGACCTAAGGGAAAGTCGGATGCTTAACCGACTAAGCCAACCAGGAGGCCCAAGAAAGAGAGAGACTCTTAAGTAAGCTCTGCACTCAGTGCAGAGTCCAATGTGAGGCTTGATCCCACAACCCTGTGATTGTGACCTGAGCTGAAGAGTCAGACACTCAACTGACTGAGATACCCAGGCATACCAAAAATAATCTATTTTAAATCAAAAGCAACTTAAATCAAATCACACAATTATAGAAAGTGCTGCTGTGAACATGGGGTACATGTGCCCCTATGCATCAGCACTCCTGTATCCCTTGGGTAAATTCCTAGCACTGCTATTGCTGGGTCAGAGGGGAGTTCTATTGTTACTTTTGAGGAACCTCCACACTGTTTTCCAGAGGGGCTGCACCAGTTTACATTTCCACCAATAGTATAGGAGGGTGCCCATTTCCCCACATCCTCGCCAGCATCTACAGTCCTCTGATTTGCTCATTTTAGCCACTCTAACCGGCATGAGGTGGTATCTCAGTGTGGTTTTGATTTGTATTTCCCTGATGAGGAGGGGTGCTGAGCATTGCTTCATGTGTCTGTTGGCCATCTGGATGTCCTCTTTGGAGAAGTGTCTGTTCATTTCCTCTGCCCATTTCTTCACTGGATTGTTTGTTTTTCTGGTGTGGATTTGGTAAGTTCCTTATAGATTTTGGATACTAACCCTTTTTCTGATATGTCATTTGCAACTATCTTTTCCCACTCCGACAGTAACCTATTAGTTTTATGGATTGTTTCCGTTGCTGTGCAGAAGCTTTTAATCTTGATGAGGTCCCAATAGTTTATTTTTGCTCTTGATTCCTTTGCCTTTGGGGATGTGTCAAGGAAGAAATTGCTGCAGCTGAGGTCAAGGAGGTTGTTTCCTGCTTTCTCCTTTAGGGTTTTGATGGTTTCCTGTCTCACGTTCAGGTCCTTTATCCATTTTGAGTTTATTTTTGTGTATAGTGTGAGAAAATGATCTAGTTTCATTCTTCTGCAGGTTGCTGTTCAGTTCTCCCAGCACCATCTGTTAAAGAGGCAGTCTTTTTTCCATTGGATATTCTTTCCTGCTTTGACAAAGATTAGTTGGCTGTACACTTTTTGGTCAAAATCTGAGTTCTCAGTTCTATTCCACTGGTCTATGTGTCTGTTTTTGTGCCAATACCATACCGTCTTGATGACCACACTTTGTAGTAGAGGCTAAGGTCTGGGATGGTGATGCCTCCCGTTTTGGTTTTCTTCTTCAATATTACTTTGGCTATTCGGGGTTTTTTGTGGTTCCATACAAATTTGAGGATAGTTTGTTCTAGTTTTGAGAAGAATGCTGGTGCCATTTTGATTGGGATTGCATTGAAGGTGTAGATTGCTTTGGGTAGTAATGACATTTTAACTATGTTTATTCTATCAGTCCATGAGCATGGAATGTTTTACCATTTCTTTGTGTCTTCTTCAATTTCCTTCATCAGTTTTCTATAGTTTTCATCATACAGATCTCTTATATCTTTGGTTAAGTTTATTCCTAGGTATCTTATGTTTTTTTGTGCAATTGTGAGTGGGATCAGTTTCTTGATTTCTCTTTCTGTTGTTTCATTGTTGGTGTATAAAAATGCAACCGATTTCTGTATGTTGATTTTGTATCCTGCAACTTTGCCGAATTCATGGATCAGTTCTAGTAGGCTTCTGGTGGAGTCTGTCAGGTTTTCTATGTAGAGTATCATGTCGTCTGCGAAAAGTGAGAGTTTGACTTCCTCTTTGCCAATTCTGATGCCTTTATTTCCTTTTGTTGTCTGATGGCTGATGCTAGGACTTCCAGCACTATGTTAAACAACAGTGGTGAGAGTGGACATCCCTGTCGTGTTCCTGATCTCAGGGGGAAAGCTCTCAGTTTTTCCCTGTTGAGGATGATGTTAGCTGAGGACTTCTCATAGATGGCTTTTATGATGTTTAAGTAAGTTCCTTCTATCCTGACTTTCCCGAGGGTCTTTATTAAAAAGAGATGCTGTATTTTGTCAAATGCTTTTTCTGCATCTATCAACAGGATCATATGGTTTCTATCTTTTCTTTTGTTGATGTGATGTATCACATTGAAATGCGAATATTGAACCAGCCCTATAACCCAGGAATGAATCCCACTTGGTCTTGGTGGACAATTCGTTTTATGTGCTGCTGGATTCGATTTGCAAGTATCATGTTGAGGAGTTTTGCATCTGTATTCATCAAGGATATTGGCCTGTAGTTCTCTTTTTGCTGGATCTCTTTCTGGCTTGGGAACCAAAGTGATGTTGGCTTCATAAACTGAGTCTGGAAGTTTTCCTTCAATTTCTATTTTTTGGAATAGCTTGAGAAGAATGGGTATTAATTCTGTTTTAAATGTCTGGTAGAATTCCCCAGGGAAGCCATCTGGCCCAGGGCTCTTATTTGTTGGGAGATTTTGGATAACTGATTCGATTTCTTCACTAGTTATGGGTTTGTTCAGATTCTCTATCACTTTCCATGTGAATTTTGTGAGTGTGTGTTTAGGAATCTGTCCATTTCTTCCAAGTTGTACAGTTTGTTGGTATATAATTATTCATAGTATTCCCTGATAATTGCTTGTATTTCTGAGGGGTTGGTTGTAATCAGTCCATTTTCATTCATGATTTTGTCTATTTGAGTGCTGTCTCTTTTCTTTTTGAAAAGCCTGCTAGACATTTGTCGATTTTGTTTATTTTTTCAAAAAACCAACTCTTGGTTTCATTGATCTGTTCCACTGTTTCTTTGGTTTCTATATTGTTTATTTCTGCTCTGATTTTTATATTTCTCTTCTCCTACTGGGTTTGGGGTGCTCTTGTTGCTCTCCCTCTAGTTCCTTTAGGTACGCTGTTAGATTTTGCACTTGCGCTTTTTCTAATTTCTTGAAATGGGCCTGGAGTGCAATGTACTTTCCTCTTAGGACTGCCTTTGCCGCATCCCATAGAGTTTGGATTATTGTATTTTCGTTTTCATTCGTTTCCACATATTTTTTAATTTCTTCTCTCATGCCTGATTGGCCCATTCGTTCTTTAGTAGGGTGTTCTTTATCTTCCATGTTTTTGGAGGTTTTCCAGACTTCATCCTGTGATTGATTTCAAGTTTCATAGCATTGGGATCTGAAAGTGTGCATGGTAGGATCTCAATTCTTTTACATTTGTTGAGGGCTGCTTTATGTCCCCGTATGTGATCTATCTTGGATAATGTGCCATGCGCACTTGAGAAGAGAGTGAATTCCATAGCCTCGGGATGAAGAGTTCTAAATCTATCTGTCAGATCCTTCTGGTCCAAAATGTCATTCAAGTCCAATGATTCTTTAGTGATTTTCTGTCTAGTTGATGTATCCATTGCTGTAAGTGGAGTATTAAAGTCCCATGCTATTAGCACATTCTTATCGATGAGATTGTTTCTGTTTGTGATTAATTGGTTTATATATTTAGGTGCTCCGATATTCGGTGCCCAGACATTTATAATTGTTAGTTCTTCCTGATGGATAGACCCTTTAATTATTATATAATTTCCTTCTTCATCCCTTGTTACTGTCTGTAGTTTAAAGTCCAGTTTGTCTGATATAAGTATAGCTCCTCCAGCTTTCTTTTTACTTCCAGTAGCATGATAGATATTTCTCCATCCCCTTACTTTTAATCTGAAGGTGTCCTCCAGTCTAAAATGCATTTCTTGTAGACAGCATATAGATGGATTTTGCTTTCTTATCCCTTCTGCTACCCTATGTCTTTTGATTGGAGCATTCAGCCCATTTACATTTAGTGTTATTGTTGAAAAATGTGCGTTTAGAGTCATCGTGTCCTTTGTGGGATTCATGCCTATGGTGGTGTCTGGTATCGTGTGTTCCTTGCAACACTTCCCTCAGAGAGTCCCCATCAGGGTTTCTTGTAGGGCTGGTGTAGTGGTGACAAATTCTTTCAATTTTTGTTTATTTGGAAAGACTTTTATCTCTCCTTCTATATTGAATGACAGGCTTGCTGGATAGAGGATTCTTGGCTGCATATTTTTACTGTTCATCACATTGAAGATCTCCTGCCATTCCTTTCTGGCCTGCCAAGTTTCAGTAGATAGGTCTGTCCCCACTCTGATAGGTTTCCCTTTGGATGTTAGGGCCCTTTTCTCCCTAGCTGCTTTCAAAATTTTCCCTTTGTCCTGATATTTTGCCAGTCGCTATGATATGTCGTGCAGAAGATCGATTCAAGTTACGTTTGAGGATAGTTCTCTGTGTCTCTTGAATTTCAACATCTACTTCCCTCCCCAGGTTGGGGAAGTTCTCTGCTATAATTTGTTCCAGGACTCCTTCAGCACCTTTCCCTCTCTCTTCCTCTTCTGGGATTCCTGTGATACGGATATTGTTCCATTTGATTGTATCGCTGAGCTCTCGAACTCTTCTTTCGTGTTCCTGGATCAGTTTATCTCTCTTTTTCTCAGCTTCCTCTTTTTCTATAATTGTGTCTTCTAAATCACTTATTCTCCTTTCTGCCTCTTCAACCCGTGCATTGGACACCTCCATTTTATTATGTATCTCATTTATAGCTTTTTAAAATTCATCATAACTAATTTTGAGCTCCATAGTGTTTGTAGCAATAGTTTCTCTGATGTTTCCATGGTTTTTCCAAGCCCAGCGATTAATTTTATGACTATTGTTCTAAATTGTTGTTCAGTTATGTTGCTTATATCTGTTTTGAGCAGTTCTTTAGCTGTCAGTTCTTCCTGGAATTTCCTTGGAAGAGAGTTCTTCTGTTTCGTCATTTTGGTTAGTTTTTTTTGTCTTGTTAATTTTAAAAGCTTGTTGTACACTCTGCCCCTGTGAGTTCTGCTGTATTAAAGAGGGCTCTTTGACTGTTCAGGGCCTGTCCATTCAGGAAGTGTTCTGTGAATGGTGTCTCTTGGTCTCTCTTGTTGAGAGTTTGGTTATTTTGTTTCCCTGCTCGTAGGGGTATTTTGGAATCTCCACCATGTGTACTTTGGCTTGTTTCTTGAGGTAGCCCGGGAAAAAGAAAACAGACAACCACACAGGGAACCAAGGTACACAAACGCACAGACAAAATCAATAAACACGCAAACCCTGGCTCTGGTAAAAACAACAACAACAACAACAAAACACTCTCTGGTGGGGAGGGGTGTGGTTTGGTGTAGCCAGGTCTTGCCTTCTGTGTCCTTTTGGCCACTCCCTGAGGCCCTGCCTTGGTAGTTGTGGGGAGAAAAATGTCATGGCCCCAGTCCCTTCTCAACGAAGTGTTGCAAACCACTTCTTTGGATTCGATCTCCCTGTGCTGAGGACATAGCCATGGTGGGCTTAGTTCTATGCCCCACGCCCCGCCTCGTTTCCAGGTCTCAGTCTGCGGGCTTTGTTTATACTTCCCAAAACAGTCCCGCAGGACTCTGCTTTCCTGCTTCTATGAGTTGAGTGGGGGGTGAGTGGGTGGTGGGGGAAGTTAGCAGCCTCAGATTCGCGGGGGCCAAGCAGTGATACAACCTGGGATCCGATGCCTCCGTGCCCTGTGTGCGTGCGGGGAATGTAGCAGCTTCAGGTCCTATGCCGCTGCCTGACTAGGTAATTTTGTAGTCCTTTGAGTTCAGTGATATTCTGACAGGTCAAGTTTACTGTTGAACCTCTCCAGTGAATTTTATAGTTCAGTAATTGTATTCTTCAGTTTCTGAATTTTATGTCTTTTCTTGATAATTTCAAACTTTTTCTTGATATTCTAACTTGTTTCATGAATTTTCCCCGATTTTGTCTCTGCTGCCTTTTAATTCATTGAGCATCCACATGATGACAATTATTGTGAATTTGTTGCCTGGTAATTCATATATCTGTTATTCCTGGGCTGGCTTAAGGATATTTAATATGTTCCTTTGATTCAGCCATGTTTCCCTGTTTCTTTGTGTACATTGTTATGTTTATTTGGGTTTTAGCATTTGATAAACCAGCCACCTCTCCCAGTCTTTAGGACCTGGTTTTGAATAGGGAAGACTATCTGATCATTCAGCTAGAGATTCAGGAAACCTCTAAAGCTTTTTCTGGGGATATATTTTCTCTGGGCTTGGGTGTGTAAATTCCTGATTTAAGAGATTTGACAATTTCTATTTGGAAGCTCCCCCTGGTGTCTGTTTGCGATGCTGCAGACTTGCTAGTAGTATACTAAGTCACAGTGCTGGAGCACCATCTAGTGTCACTTTCCGGTACTGTAGACTCCAGTGCAAGTTAAACTTCCTTGTTCTCAAATGCTTCCAAACTGACACCATTGTAGAGTCCAGGCAAGCAAAAAAAAAAAAAAAAAAA
>NW_024081366.1:246215-335507 GCF_003009895.1 Hyaena hyaena
AAAAAAAAAAAAATTTAAAAAATAAAAATAAAAATATTCAACAAAATAATAAATTGAAGCCCAAAATATATAAAATAATTATATACCAGGACTGGCGTCTTCCAACTATGTAAGTCTTGTTCTATATTTAAATATCAAGATAAACCATTATATTAAGAGGCTAAAGAAAAAATGGTAACAATTCTTGCTGAAAAAGCACTTGAGAAAACCTATATGTGCTATTTAAATAGCTTAAAGCTATTTTTTAAAGTCTCAGTAAACTATGAATAGAAGGGAACTTACTTTGGGTATTTTTACATCTACATTCATAAGAAAGGTTGTTCTGTCATTTTATATTTTTTGTGAAGTGTCTGACAACTTTTGGCCTCAAGGTAGTATTGGTCTCATAGAACAAAGCTGAAGCTATTCCTTCTTTCATTTTCCCAAGAGTTTATATAGAATTAATATTAATTCTTCTTCAAATGGTTAGAATTTGCCTTATGGTCCTGGGGCTCTTGTTACAGGCACGTATTTTATTGATATAATTCACTTACCATAAAATCCAACCTTGTAAAGTATACATTTGTGAATTAGTATGTTTACAGAGTTACACAACTATTAAAATTAATTTTAAAATATATTCATCTTTAAAAGAAAGTCTATACCAACTGGTATTCTCCTGCTCACCATGCTCCCCACTATATTCCTATGCAACCAATAATCTACTTTCTATATATGTTTTTGCCTATTATTTCATATAAATGGAGTTATAAAATATACAGTCCTTTGTGACTGGCTTCTTCTTCTTTTTTTTTTTTAATTTCTAGGAGAGAGAGAGAGAGAGACAGCGTGAGCAGGGGAGGGTCAGAGAGAGAAGGAGTCACAGACTGAAACAGGCTCCAGGCTCTGAGCTGGCAGTCAGCACAGAGCCCGACGCGGGGCCCGAACCCACGAACCGCGAGATCATGACCTAAGCGAAAGTCAGACGCTTAACCGACTAAGCCACCCAGGCGCCCCTAGCTTCTTTCATGTAATATAATGTTGTTAAGGTTCATCCATGTTGTCAGTGCTTCACTGCTTTTAATGTTTATTTTTGAGAGAGAGAGCATGATCGGGGAGGGGCAGAAAAAGGGGACGGAGGACCTGAAGTGGGCTCTGCATTGACAGCAGCAAGTCCAATGTGAGCCTTGAAGTCATGAACCATGAGATCATGACCTGAGTCAAAGTCGGATGCTCAACTGACTGAGCCACCCAGGCGTCCCAGTACTTCACTGATTTTAATGTCTGAATAATATTCCATTTTATGGATATGTCACATTTGTGTATCCATTAATTAATGGACATTTAGGTTGTTCCCACTTTTTGGCTATTATCAACAATGTGCTATGAACACCGTGTACAATTTTTTGTGTGAACAATGTCTTCAGTTCTGTTGGGTATACACCTAGGAGTGGTATTCCTCTATGTTAACTTTAATGTTTAACCTTTTAACATTTTGTTTCATATAGCAGTTGCACCATTTTCCATTCCTAACAATGTGTGAGGATTCCATTTTCTCCATGTGTTCATCATTTGTTTTTGTCTAGGTTTATTATAGCCTTACTGCTGTGTGTGAAGTGGAATTTCATTGTCATTTGGACTTGTATTTCTCTAACAACTGATGATGGTGAGCATTTTTTCAAATGTTTATTAGTCATTTATATCTTCTTTGTAGAAATGTCTATGTAAATCCTGTCCATTTCTAAACTGGGCTATATGTCTTTGAGTTGAAAGAACTCTTACATGAATGTTAAAGAGTTCACACATTCTATATACTAGACCCTAATCAGATTTATGATGCAAATACTTTCTCCTTTTTGTGGATTTAATTTTATTGAAAATGAATGTTCAATGAATAAATTTTATTTCACTAATATCATTTGAAGCAAATAAATTTTTAATTTTGATAAGGTATAATTTATCTATATTATCTTTTGTTTTTCTTTCTTTAGGTATCATTATCTAAAAGGCCATGACCTAATCTAAGCATAAGATGTACACCTATGACCTTTTTATTTTTATTCTTTTTTCAAATAGCTTATTGTCAAGTTGGTTTCCATATAACACCCAGTGCTCATCCCCACAAGTGCCCTCCTCCATGCCCATCCCCCCTCCCAACACTGATAAGTCCTCAGGTTGTTCTCAGCATTCGAGAGTCTTTCATGATTTGCCTCTCTCCTCCTCCCCCACTATTTTCCCCCTTCTTCTCCCCTGTGGTCCTCCAAGTTTCTCCTAATCCTCCTATACGTGCAAACATATGGTATTTGTCCTTCTCTGCCTGACTTATTTCGCTCAGCATAACACCCTCAAGGTCCATCCATGTTGCTACACATGGCCAGATTTCATTCTTTCTCATTGCCATGTAGTATTCCATCGTATAGATAAACCACATCTTCTTGATCCATTCATCCGTTGATGGACACTTAGGCTCTTTCCATGTTTTGGCTATTGTTGAGAGTGCTGCTATGAACATTGGGGTACATATGCTCCTATGCATCAGCATTCCTATATCTCTTGGGTAAATTCCTAGCAGTGCTATTGCTGGGACCTATGACCTTTTTAAAATTAAGTATTTAATTCCAGTATAGTTAACATACAGTGTTATATTCATTGCAGGTATATAACATAGTGATTCAACAATTTCATATATCACCCAGTGCTCATCACAAGTACACTCCTTAATCCCCACCACCTATTTCACCATCAAGGAAATGCTAAGCAAAACTACAATGAGGGGCACTTGTGTGGCTCAGTCAATTAAATGTCTGGCTCTTGATTTTGGCTTAGGTCATGAAACCATGGTTTGTGAGACTGAGCTCCACATTGGGTTGTGCTCTGACAGCGCTGAGCCTGCTTAGGATTCTCTCTCTCTCTGCTCCTCCCCTACTCACACTCACTCTCTCTCTCAACATAAATGAACAAAACTTAAAAAAACTACAATGAGATATCACCTCACACCTGTCAGAATGGCTAAAATAAAAAATACAAGAAATAAGAAGTGTTGGCGAGGATGTGGAGAAAAAGGAACCCTCTTGCATTCTTGGTGGAAATGCGAACTGGTGCAGTCACTGTGGAAAACAATATGGAGGTTCCTCAAAAAGTTACAAATAAAAACACCCTACAATCTAGTAATTGCACTACTGGGCATTTACCCCCAAAATACAAAAACATCAATGCCTTCTTAAAATAATTTTACAGTTCCAGTGCTTACATATGGGTTTTTGATACATGGAGTTACTTCACATATATAGTATGAGACGGGGGTCCAATTTTCCCAGCCAGATTTGTTGACAAGACTATCCTTTTTCCATTGAATTGTCTTGGCATCTTTATTGAAAATCAAATGACCATAGACATATTGGTTTATTTCTGGACTCTCAATTCTATTCTGCTGATCTATATAACTATCATCATGACATTATCAGGCTGCTCTGATTACTGTAGCTTTGTAGTAAACTATGAAACAGGGAAATAAGTCCTCCACCTTTGTTGCTCTTTTTCAAGATTCTCTCAGCTATTATAGGTTCCTTATGAATTTACATTAATTTTTGATTTATTATTTTCCTAGGTAGAGGAAGTTCTAATAGTTTCTACTTGGCCTTTCCCACCCAACACCAAGTTGGCTGTTCTACCAACTTTCTAATTGGAGCTTCAGCCTCTATTTGAGCTGAACTGCATACAGTAGACAACCAGCTCAACAACAGTAGTTTCCTTTCTTTGCTGTGATGCCCTAGGTGGTTTCTCAAACAAGCACATCAAAACAATCAGCATTTTCAGGCAAGGGGTCTCTGTACTCAAGCAAAGATCAACAAGCATTTAACCCACAGAGGTTGATGGCCAATTTAAAATTTCCCCCCATAGATGCCTCCTTCCCAAGACCCATTTTTCCAGTACCCTGGCTGGTTTGCCAACTGTTTATTCACAAATGGGCCCCATACAAAGATGGCTAGAAGAGAACAAAGAAAGAGATCATTCCAGCAGTGCCTCATTCTCTCTAAAATAAATAAAATGAGGGGAAAATTTTAAAAAATAAAATAAAGAGACCACTCTAGATTGGTATGTAGCAGTTTTAATAAGCAAGGGAACTTACATACAAGATTTGTCTTAGGCAATCAAAGATGAGTAAATCTCTGCACTCAATCACCAGAGCCTTATAAGTTTATACAGAGGCCTTAACTAGATTCAGTCACATATTCCTTCCAGATGGTCTCAGCAACACATTGCTCCTTCAAGGCTGCCTCCTTGAAAACAACTCCTACTGTGAGAATGGTGGACAGAATGTCCATTCGAATGACAGGAGAGAGAGTAAGGAGCCTGATTGCCCAGGTCCAGCTTATAGGTCAACTGGCAGTCATGTCCTCTCAATGACCTCCTTCAACAATAATTCTAGTTATTTAAAAAAAAAATGATGTCACAGTGGGGTGTTTGGCTGGCTCAGTAGGAAGAGCATGCAACTCTTGATCTCGGGGTCATAAGTTCAAGCCCCAATTTGGGTATAGAGATTAGTTAAATAAGTAAGACTTTTTAAAAAATGATGTCACAGAAATAACCAAATTCCCTTGCCAAATGCATTATAATGAACTCTCATCTGATCTTTATTATACAGGCCATTTTTAAGTCTTTTGTCATTTGCAGACAGTTACTGTTTTACTCAGATGATTTGCAAAAGTGTTCCTGCAAAAGTACTTCATCTTCAAGATTCATGGAAAAGGTTCTCAGAACTAAAGGTTTCTCTCTGATAAGTAAAATCATACCACTGAATTGAGTAGGAATTTACAGAATTCTACTGAAAAAAAATGATGAATTCATTAAAGTGCTAACAAAAGATCAAGATCAAGAATTACATGAGACTGGGGCGCCCGAGTGGCTCAATCGGTTAAGCATCAGACTTCGGGTCAGGTCATGATCACACGGTTCATGGGTTTGAGCCCCGTGTCAGGCTCTGTGCTGACGGCTAGCTCAGAGCCTGGAGCCTGCTTCAGATTCTGTATCTCCCTCTCTCTCTGACTCTCCCCTGCTCACGCTGTCTCTCTCTCTCAGAAATAAATTTTAAAAAAGAATTACATGAGACTAAATGATAAGAATATAATTATTTTTATGACTTTTTGTTTAAAACGTTAGTTTTTTGTGTATGTGTGTTTTATACATTAAATATAAACTTTTTGTCTTTTCTCTTAACCTACTAGCAATCTGAGAATATACACCTTTGACAATAATGATAAAACAGCTTTCTCCCGACCTGACCTCTCCAGAATTCAGAAACTCTTAGTGATTATTCTTATATCCATGACAATATAGTTATTTGCAGAAGTTCAATGAGAATCCATTTTTCTTATAACAGGATACAACTGGAAACACTGGTTACATTACCAGGGCTTTGACTACAATACCATATTCAAAAATGTGCACAGAATCAGATGATCAGACAGCATCAAGGAACACATTATCATGGTTAAGAACTTCCCTTCCTACCAAGGGGTAGATTGAGAATATATTCCATCAACCCACCTCTGAGATACCCAACACCATGAAAGTATGTTAAAGCTATGGAAGTCACAGGAGACACCAATTGCTCAGATTCTAACCATGCATCAATGTGCTGTGCTGCTGAGATACACCATGCGCCACCATGCCTTAAAAGGTGTTATCTACTGGAGGTTGCAATGGGACATCCCACCAGGATGAGTAAATTACTTTGCCCCCCTGGGTCATGGAGGATTACTCAGTCTATACTGGGATTCCGTTGTCCTGATGTAAGCTGGACCTACTGAAATACAATATATCTGTAACAGAACATGTATCATTAGAAGAGAGGTAAAGGTGGGAGTTCTGCTCACAATTTCCCTGGACTTAGGCTTGTATAAATTACTTGAAAACACTCAAGTAAATCATTTGGAGTGTAGTGCCACCTCCTCATGCATGGATCACAGAGGCCTGCTGGGACTTGAGTCTAGTTATAGAAGCATTGAGGGGTGATAAGAGTGGATCCTGAGGAGTCTCAGTATTGTCTTGCATGGCAACTGCCTATGGAGAAACCATTGCCATTTCCTCAGGCCATGTACTGTTAATCCCCGTAGATAGGCAGAAAGGTCCATACCCCCAGGAATAGGGAGGTGGCTGCTACTGAGGGTAGTGAGGCCACTTATGTTGTAGTTGGGGAAAACACTTTTGCTGGGGCTGGGCAGGTCAATTCTGCTGGGGTGGTCACTTCCACTAAGGATGGAAAGGCTACTTCCACTGGGAGTGGGAGGACCTCTTCTACTGGCAAAGAAAATTCTTCAGTATCTAGAAGCTCAATGTCCCTGGGTTAATCAGGATCTTCCTACACATCCTAATCCCAATTTAGATGATCTCATTCTTTCCCAACCAATGCCCTCAATTTAGCAGAAGATATGCTGCAAAGTTAAGAGTTAAATTTATGTTGTAACTTAGCCAATTACAAGCTGAGATTCTGTATTTAATTGTCAGCAATTTCAACACTGCAGCTATAAGAGATAAGAAACCTTCAAGGCATACATGAAAGCTTTTAGGTCATTTATGTGACACCTGAGCTGGGAATTCAAATCCCTGAGCTCAATCTTTTCTTTCACCTCTTTGTCCAGTAATATTAGAAGCAACCAACCAATGTCATTATATTCCTTAGTTTTCAAAAAAATGTTGAAAACTATCATATGCTGAGTCACTTAGCTCCTTGGTTCTTAGGAGTGGTTGATTAGTAGTATCTGCTGCAGATATTTTCCATCTCTTTATGAACAGTTCCCACCAGGGACTATCTGTGTTCAATTTCCTAATGGAAATAGAGTCATTCGTGTCTTTAAATCTAATTCGATTGGAGAGCCAATTCCAAAAACAGCAGAACCAAATAAAAAATCATTAAACTTCTATTCCTGTAGAACCATTCTTGGTACCAAAATCTATATTGGTCAAGGTTCTCCCAGAAACAGAATAGGGTACAGATAATGACAGAGAGACAGAGAAAGAGAGAGGAGACAGGAGGGAAAGGAGGGAAGAGGAGGGGAAAGGAGGGGAAGAGAGGGGAGGGAAGAGGAGGGGGCCTGCTGGAATTCTCCTGTGAGGGGAGAAGGCTGGCCAGCACCACTGTTTACATTCCCTCTCCACCTTTTAAGCACAGACAGGAGTAGGATCCAGGTGCCCTAGTGGGCCCACTGCCACAGCACCCTCCAAGCCCCTAGAATACACCAGTCCCAGACACCTTGGAATACAGAAAAAAGCTGCAGTTTAAAAGAGCAACTGAAGTATCAAGGAACAAATCCTAAAGCTCAGACAGCCGGGAGCTGCAGAAATTTACTGAAATCAAAAGGACTGGTGACTATGTTCCTCCTCCACCTTAACAGTGCAGATGGGAACAGGGTTCAGGTGCCCTAGCCACTTGCTGCTTCAGCAAGTAGCGGCCCCTAACCCACACCAGCCCCAGCTATACCCTCAAGGTGGCCCCACTGCCCAAAACCACCCTGAGCTCCAACCATCCCACACAGACAATACCAGTGGGACACACATAGATACTCCCACATAGTAACCACTATACCTCCAGCCAACTGACCAAGGCAACTTAAGTGCAAAGAATCCTGGAATATTCCATGCCCGCACCCAACTCAGCTCCAGACAACTGGCCAGGGCAATCACTGCATGAATTGTCATGAAACACACCTCATCTCCAATTAGCCCACAAGGGCCGCCCTTCATGGAACATCACAAAGCCTCCCAGCCCACAGCCATTTTGGCTCCAGCCATCCTGCCAGTGTGTCCCATGTACAGAGTACCTTCAAACCACTCAGTCTGCACCCACTTTGGATCCTGCAGTGTTGCCAGAGTGTCCACTGTATGGAGCACCCCAGCCACAGCCCATGCCTGCTTCAGCTCCAGATGCCCTGTTAGGGCACTTCAGGATCCCCAGGCTGCATCCACTACAGCTCCAGCCACCCATCCAAAAGCACAGAGTCTGTACAGGGAAGGTCTCTACAGTAGACCATTCCTTCAAATCTAGAAGTAGCTGTTCTGTGCAATTCATAGAAAGAAATACAAAAGGTCAAGATGAGGAGGCAGAGGAATAAATATGTTCCAACTGACAGAACAAAATAAAACCTCAGAAAAAGAACTAAACTAAATGGAAAGAAGCAATTTACTTGATAAGTTCAAAGTCACAGTCATAAAGAAACTCACTGGGTGTGAAAGAAGAATGGATGAACTCAGTAAGAATTTCAACAAAGAGAGAAAATATAAAAAAAGAACCAATCACACCTGAAGAATATAGGTGAAATGAAAAATACACAAGAGGCAATCAACAACAGGTAAAGAGGAACAGATTAATGATCTGGAAGAAGACAGGGTCATAGAAAGTACCCAAGCAACACACACACACAAAAAGGATGAATTAAGGGACTTCTGGGAAAACATCAAATGTACTAATAATCACATCATACAGGTTCCTGAAGGAAAAGAGAGAAACGGACAAAAACTTATTTGAAGGAATGATAGCTAACCTGGGAAAGAGAACAGACATCCAGGTACCAGAAGCAGAGATGCTCAAACAAGATGAACCCAAGAGGTCCACACAAAGACACATAATTATGAAAAATATCAAAATTAAAACATAAAGAGAAAATATTGAAAAATTCATGAGAAAATAATGCGTACATACAAGGGAAATCTTAGTTGATAAAACTGATTTTTTTGGCAGAAAGTCTGCAGGTCAGAAGGAAACAACATGATACTGTATATTCAAAATGCTGAAAAGAAAAAAGCTATGGGCTGTCTGAGTGGCTTGGTCACTTAGGTGTCTGACTCTTGATTTCAGCTCAGGTTATGACCTCACAGTTCATGAGTCAAGCCCCACATCAGGCTCCACGCACTGACAGTGTGAAGCCTACTTGGGATTCTCTTTCTCTGCCCCTCCCCTGATTGCTTGCTCTTTCTCTCAAAATAAATAAACAAACTTAAAACAATTTTAAAAGGAAAGAAAAATACTACAACCAAAAATATTTTAACCAGCAAGTTTATCCTTAAGAATTAAGAGAGAGATAAAGTTACCCAGAGAAACAAGAGTTTAAGTTCATCACCACTAAACTTTCCTTATAAAAACTGTTAAAGAGATTTCTTTAAGCAAACAAAAAGCAGGGCGCCTGAGTGGCTCAGTCAGTTAAGTGTCAGACTTCAGCTCAGGTCATGATCTCACGGTTCGTGAATCCAAGCCCTGTGTCAGGCTCTGTGCTGACAGCTCAGAGCCTGGAGCCTGCTTCAGATTCTGTGTCTCGCTCTCTCTCTGACCCTCCCCTGTTTACACTCTCACTCTCTCAGAAATAAATAAAACATTAAAAAAAAAAAAGCAAACAAAAGGCAATAATTATTTTAATGTTTATTTATTTTTGAGAAAGAGAGAGAGAAAGCACGAGTAGGGTAGGGACAGAGAGAGAGGGGGACACAGAATCTGAAGCAGGCCCCATGCTCCAAGCTGTTGTCACAGAACCCAATGCAGGGCTCAAACTCACAAACTGTGAGATCATGACCTGAGCCAATGTTGGATGCTCAACTGACTGAGCCCCTCTCAGGTGCCCCTCTCACCAGTTTTATTAAACACAGTAGTGGATATCCTAGCAATAGCAATAAAAAAAAATAAAAATCATTCAAATTGGTAAGGAAGAAGTAAAACCATCATTATTTGCAGATAACATGATACCATATAGAGAAAACCCTAAATATTCCACCAAAAATATTAAAATAAATGAACTCAGTAAAGTTGACAGACAAAAAATTAATATACAGATATCTGTTCCATTTCTACACACTAATAATGAAGTAGCATAAAGAGAAATTAAGAAAACAATGCCATTTATGATTGTAACAAAGAAGAATAAAATTCCTAAGAATAAATTTAACCAAGGAGGTGAAAGACCTGTCTCTAAGAACTATAAAACGCTGATGTACAAATATGAAAAGAACACAGGCAAATGGAAAGACATACATGTTCATGGATCAGAAGAACTAATATTGATAAAATGTCCATACTACCCAAGATAATCCTCAAACTCAAGACAATCCCATCAAAATATCAAAAATATTTTTTACAGAACTAGAAAAAATAATGCTGAAATCTGTATGGAACCAGAAGAGACCTCAAAGAGGCAAAGCAATCTTGAGAAAGAAGCACAAAAGAGGTATACGATGGCAGATTTCAAGACATACCACAAAGCAAATATAATCAAAATAGTATGGTACTGGTACAAAACAGACAATGGAACAAGACAGAGAGCCCAGAAATAAACCAATTAATCTATGACAAAGGAGGCAATAATATATAATGGGGGAAAAGACAGACTATCCAATAAATGGTGCTGGGAAACTGGACAGCTACATGTAAAAGAATAAAACTAGACCACCTTCTTATACACAAAAATAAAGTCGAAATAGATTAAGAACCTAAATGTTGAGATCTGAAACCATAAAACTACTAAAAGAAAACACAGGCAGTAATCTCCTGGACATCAGCTGTAGCAACATTTTTCTAGACAGTTCTCCCTTTAAGCAAAGGAAACAAAAGCAAATTAAACTATTTGGACTACACACACACACACACAAAGATTTTGCAAAACAAAATAAAACAAAACAAAACAAAAAACCAACCAATAAAATATAAAAGGATACCTACTGAACAGAAGATATTTATAAATGATAATATCCAAAATATATAAAGAACTTGATACAAGTCAACACCAAAACCCCCAAATTATCCAATTTAAAAATGGGCAGAGGACCTGAACAGACATTATTCCAAAGACACATGACAAAATGCTCAATATCACTAATCAGGAAAATGCAATCAAAATCACAATGAGATATCAGTTATACTTGTTAGAATGGCTAGTATCAAGAAATTACAAATGTTTGGAGTGCCTTGGTGGCTCAGTCGGTTAAGCGTCCAACTTCAGCTCCGGTCATGATCTCACGGTTTGTGGGTTTGAGCCCCAAATCGGGCTCTGTGCTGACAGCTAACTCAGAGCCTGGAGCCTGCTTCAAATTCTGTGTCTCCCTCTCTCTCTGACCCTCCCCTGCTCATGCTGTCTCTCTCTCTCTCAGAAATAAAAAAAGAAAGAAAGAAAGAAAAAGAAAGAAAGAAAGAAAGAAAGAAAGAAAGAAAGAAAGAAAGAAAGAAAGAAAGAAATATTTGCAAGGATGTGGAGAAAAGAAAACATTTGTACACTATTGGTAGGAAGTAAATTGGTACAACTATTGTGGAAAACACCATGGAAGTTCCTCAAAATATAAAATATAGAATTACCCTATGATCTAATAATTCTACTATTGGGTATTAACCCAAAGAAAATGAGAACACGAATTCCAAAAGATATGTGCCCCTATGTTTATTGCAATCTTTTTGTTACAATATTCAAGGTATGGAAGCAACCTATGTGTCTATCAATAGATGAATGGATAAAGGACATGTAATATATATATTCAGTGGAGTATTAACCATAAGAAAGAATGTGAACATGGAGAGGGGGCAAGATGGCGGAGAAGTAAGGAACTTTGTACATTGCACTCGCCTCCATGTCTCACACGAAGAAGGCCTGAAGCCATAGGAACCCTTACAGAATCCAGGAGTTTGGCAGGAAAAGGAGACAGAGTCCCCTGAGAAAACCTTCTAGCGTGAGAGCTAACTGGGGAAGATAAAATCGGGTCAGGACTGGAGACACAGAGGGAGGGGGGGAATGCCCCTCTGCAGGGAGCCTAGACGGGAAAGAGAGTGACTGAAACTGCTCAAGACACTGTCCCTGTCACTGGAGAAGAGAAAAACCTCCGCTTGGGACACAGAGGGGCCCGGTTTCCTACTCTCCAGCTGACCCTAGGTGGGACACATTTGTCCCAGGCGGCCCCCCGGGGAAAATGCTCCCCACTCACCAGCTCGACCTGGAGGGGACGAGACCTGGAGGGGACGAGAGGCGGCCGCGCCTTTGTGCTTATGGCTCAGCTGGATCCGTAGAGAGGAGGCGAAATGCTTAAAATTGGGAGATTTGCATGCAGAAGAATGAAACTAGATCATTTTCTCACACCATACACAAAAATAAACTCAAAATGGATAAACGACCTCAATGTGAGACAGGAAACCATCAAAACCCTACAGGAGAAAGCAGGAAACAACCTCCTTGACCTCTACTGCAGCAACTTCTTACTTGACACTTCCCCAAAAGCAAGGGAATCTAGAGCAAAAATGAACTACTGGGACCTCATCAAGATTAAAAGCTTCTGCACGGCAAAGGAAACAATCCACAAAACTAATAGGCAACCAACAGAATGAGAAAAGAGTTGCAAATGACATATCAGATAAAGGGTTAATATCCAAAATCTATAAGGAACTCACCGAACTCCACACCCGAAAAACAACCCAGTAAAGAACTGGGCAGAAGATATGAACAGACAGTTCTCCAAAGAGGACACCCAGATGGCCAACAAACACATGAAATGATGCTCAGCATACCTCATCAGGGAAATACTAGTCAAAACCACACTGAGATACCACCTCACACCGGGCAGAGTGGCTAAAATGAGCAAATCAGAGGACTCTAGATGCTGGCGAGGATGTGGAGAAATGGGCACCCTCCTACACTGTTGATGGGAATGTAAGCTGGTACAGCCCCTCTGGAAAACAGTGTGGAGGTTCCTCAAAAAATTAACAATAGAACTCCCCTAGGACCCAGCAATAGCACTGCTAGGAATTGACCCAAGGGATATAGAAATGCTGATGCATAGGAGCACATGTACCCCAATGTTCATAGCAGCACTCTCAACAGTAGCCAAAACATGGAAAGAGCCTAAGTGTCCATCAATGGACGAATGGATCAAGAAGAGGTGGTTTATACGATGGAATGGCAATGAGAAAGAATGAAATCTGGCCATGTGTAAAAACATGGATGGACCTTGAGGGTGTTATGCTAAGCGAAATAAGTCAGGCAGAGAAGGACAAAAATCATATGTTTGCACATATAGGAGGATTAGAAGGAGCTTAACGGAGGACCATGGGGGAGAAGAAGGGGGGAAATGGTGGGGGAAAGGGAGAAGCAAACCATGAGAGACTCTTGAATGCTGAGAACAAACTGAGGACTTATCAGTGTTGGGAGGGGGGATGAACATGGAGGAGGGCACTTGTGGGGATGAGCACTGGGTGTTATATCAGAACCAACCTGACAATAAAGTATTTGTAAAAAATAAATAAATAAATGCATGAAAAGATGTTCAATATCATTAGTCAAAAATAAATGGAAATCAAAACCACAAGGTGATGTAGTGCCTGGATGGTTCAGTCCACTGAGTGTCTAACTCTTGATTTCGGGTCAGATCGTGATCTCATGGTTGTGAGACTGAGCACCACATTGGGCTCTGTGCTGACAGCACAGAGTCTGCTTGGGATTCTCTCTCTTCCTCTCTCTCTCTGTCTCTCCCCTGCTTGAGCATTCTCTCCCTCTCTCTCTCTCTCTTTCTCTCTCAAAATAAACAAACATTAAAAAAACACAAAGTGATACCATCAACGGACATGGCAATGAGAAAGAATGAAATCTGGCCATGTGTAGCAACATGGATGGAACTTGAGGGTGTTATGCTGAGTGAAATAAGTCAGGCAGAGAAGGACAGTACCATATGTTTGCACGTAATGGAGGAACTTAATGGAGGACCATGGGGGAGAAGAAGAGGGGAAATAGCGGGGGATAGGGAGAGAGACAAACCATAAGAGACTTTTGAATGCTGAGAATAAACTGAGGACTGATGAGTGTGTGTGTGGGGGGGTGATGGGCATGGAGGAGGGCACTTATGGAGATGAGCACTGGGTGTTGTATGGAAACCAACTTGACAATAAACTATTTATAAAAAAAAAAAAAGAAAGAATGCAAACTTGCCATTTGAATAACATGGATGGACCTGGAGGGTATTACAGTAAGTGAGATACATCAAACAAAGGAAAACAAAAACCATATGATTTCACTTATATGTGGAATGTAAAAAACAAATGAACAAAGAAAAGGGAGAAAGAATCATAAATACAAATAACTGATGTTTGTCAAAGGGAAGGGGATTGGGGACATGTGTGAAAAGGTGAAAAGGATTAAGAGTTACAAATCTCCAGTAATAAAATTGGTAAGTCACAGGATGAATAGTATAACATAGGGAATACAGTCAATAGTACTGTAATAACACTGTATGGCAACTGATAATTACATTAATCATGGTGAGCATAGTATAATGTACAGTATTGTCAAAACACTGTATTGTATACCTGAAACTAATACAACTTTGTACATCAAATATAGTTCAAAAGAAGGGAAAGAATTTATGGTATATACATATACAATGGAATATAATTCAGCCATAAAACAGAGAAAATCTTGCCATTTGTGACACCTTGAGTGCATTATGCTAAGTGAAGTAAGTCAGACAGAAGAAGACAAACACCATATGATCTAACTTATATGTGGAATCTGGATAAAAAAAACCCCAAACTCACAGATATAGGGAGCAGTTTGATAGTTGTCAGAAGTAGGGGTGGGGAGTGGGCTAAATGGGTGAAGTGGGTCAAAATTAATAAGTCATTGGATACTATTTATAGCATGGTAACTAGTTAATCATACTGTATTGTATATTTGAGAGTTGCTAAGAGAGTAGATCTTAAAGATTCTCACAAGAAAAAAATTGTAACTGTGTGTTGATAGATGTTAAGCAGACATATTGTGATCATTTTGCAATATATACAATTCACCTGAAACTAATTATGTTGTACACCTAAAACTAATAATGTTGTATGTCAATTATATCTCAATAAGGAAAAAAATGGGTAGAAGTGGCCAAAGACAAGTAAAAATATTTGCAAAAGACACATTTGATAAGGCTTTTAACCCCAATTAAAAAATGTGTCAAAGATGAACCTTTGGGATGCAGCAAAGGTAGTCATAAGAGGAAAGTATATACGAATCCAGGCCTTCTTAAGGAAGGAAGAAAGGTCTCAGATACACAACCTAACCTTACACCTTAAAGAGCTGGAAAAAGAACGGCAAATAAAACCAACAACCAGCAGAAGACAGGAAAAAATAAAGATTAGAGCAGAAATCAACGCTATTGAAACCAAAAAAACAGCAGAACATATCAATGAAACCAGATGCTGGTTCTCTGAAAGAATTAACAAAACTAATAAATTCCTAGCCAGTTTGATCAAAAAGAAAAAGGACCCAAATAAATAAAATCAAGAATGAAAGAGATCACAACCAACACAGCAGAAATAAAAACAGTAATGAGAATATTATGAACAATTATACACCAATAAAATGGGCTATCTGGAAGAAAAGGACAAATTCCTGGAAACATATAAACTACCAAAACTGAAAATTTGAACAGACCCATAACCAGTAAAGGAATTGAATTAGCAATCAAAAGTCTCCCAAAAATAAGAGTCCAGGGCCAGATGGCTTTCTAGGGCAATTCTACGAAACATTCAAGGAAGAGTTAACACCTATTCTCTTGAAGCTGTTCCAAAAAAAAAAAAGAAAAAAAAAAAAAAAAAAGAAGGAAAACTTCCAAACTCTTTCTATGAAGCCAGCATTACCTTGATTCCAAAGCCAGTCAAAAACCCCACTAAAAAGGAGAAATATAGACAATTTCCCTGATGGCCATGGATGCAAAAATCCTCAACAAGTTGTTAGCCAACCATACCCAATAATATATTTAAAAAATTATTCACCACAACCAAGTGGGATTTATACCTAGGATGCAGGACTGGTTCAATATCCACAAAATAATCAGTGTGATTCATCACATCAATAAAAGAAAGGACAAGAACCATGTGATCCTCTCAATAGATGAAGAAAAAAACATTTGACAAAATACAGCATCGTTTCTTGATAAAAACCCACAAGAAAGTAGGAGAGAAGGATTATACCTCGAGATCATAAAAGCCAAATATGAAAGACCCAATGCTAATATCATCCTCAATGGGGAAAAACTGAGAGCTTTCCCCTTTTCAGGAAACAAGACAGGGATGTCCACTCTTTCAACTGTTATTCAACATAGTATTGGAAGTCTTAGCCTCAGCAATCAGAAAACACACAACAGAAAGAAATAAAAGGCATCCAAATCAGCCAGGAGGAGGTAAAACTTTCACTCTTTGCAGACAACATGATACTCTATGTGGAAACCCAAAAGATTCCACCAAAAATACTGCTAAAACTGACCCATGAATTCAGCAAAGTTGCAGGAAATAAAATCAATGCACAGAAATCGGTTGCATTCCTATACACCAACAATGAAGCAACAGAAAGAGAAATCAAGGACTCAATCCCATTTACAACTGCACCAAAAACCATAAAATACCTAGGAATAAATCTAACCAAAGAGGTGAAAAATCTATACACTGAAAACTATAGATAGCTTATGAAAGAAATTGAAGAAAACACCAAAAAAAAAAAAATGGAAAAAATATTCCATGCTCCTGGATAGGAAGAACAAATATTGTTAAAATGTCAGTACTACCCAAAGCAATCTACATATTCAATGCAATACCTATCAAAATAACACCAGCATTCTTCACAGAGCTAGAACAAACAATCCTAAAATTTGTAGGAAACCAGAAAAGACCTCAGATAGCCAAAGCAATCTTGAAAAAAGAAAACCAAAGCAGGAGGCATCACAATCCTGGACTTCAAGCTGTATTACAAAGCTGTAATCATCAAGACAATATGGTACTGGCACAAAAACACTCAGATCAATGGAACAGAACAGAAAACCCAGAGTTGGACCCACAAACGTATGGCCAACTCATCTTTGACAAAGCAGGAAAGAATATCCAGTGGAATCAAGACAGTCTCTTCAGCAAGTGGAGCTAGGAAAACTGGACAGCAACATGCAGAAAAATGAACCAGGACCACTTTCTTATACCATACACAAAAATAAACTCAAAATGGATGAAAGACCTAAATGTAAGACATGAAGCCATAAAAATCCTAGAGGAGAAAGTAGGCAAAAACCTCTTTGACCTTGGCTGCAGCAACTTCTTACTCAACACATCTCCAGAGGCAAGGGAAACAAAAGCAAAAATGAACTATTGGGACCTCATCAAAATAAGAAGCGTCTGCACAGTGAAGGCAACTGATGGAATGGGAGAAGATATTTGCAAGGGACATATCAGATAAAGGGTTAGTATCCAAAATCTATAAAGAACTCATCAAACTCAACACCCAAAAACAAATAATCCAATGAAACAATGGGCAAAATACATGAACAGACACTTCTCCAAAGAAACATCCAGGTGGTTGACAGTCATATTAGATGATGCTCAACATCCCTCATCATCAGGGAAATACAAATCAAAACCAAAATGAGATACCACCTCACACCCATCAGAATGGCTAACATTAACAACTCAGGCAACAACAGATGTTGGCGAGGATGCAGAGAAAAAGGATCTCTTTTACACTGCTGGTGGGAATGCAAACTGGTGCAGCCACTCTGGAAAACAGTATGGAAGTTCCACAAAAAATTAAAAATTGATCTACCCTACAACCCAGCAATTGCACTACTAGGTATTTATCCAAGGGATACAGGAATGCTGTTTTGAAAGGGCACATGCATCCCAATGTTTATAGCAGCACTATCAACAATAGCCAAAGTATGGAAAGAGCCCAAATGTCCATCGATTGATGAATGGATAAAGAAGACATGGTACACACACACACACACACAATGGAGTATTCCTCGGCAATTAAAAAGAATGAAATGTTGATATTTCCAACTACGTGGATGGAACTAGAGGGTATTATGCTAAGCAAAATTAGAGAAAGACAAGTATCATATGACTTTACTCATATGAGGACCTTAAGACACAGAAGAGATGAACATAAGGGAAAGAAAGCAAAAATAATATAAAAACAGGGAGAACAAAACATAAGAGACTCTTGGGACACCTGGATGACTCAGTTGGTTAAATGTCCAACTTTGGCTCAGGTCATGATCTCACAGTTCGTGGGTTCAAGCCCCACATCAGGCTCTGTGCTGACAGCTATCTCAGAGCCTAGAGCCTGCTTCAGATTCTGTATCTCCCTCTCTCTGACCCTCCCCTGCTCACACTGTCTCTCTCTCTTTCAGAAATAAATAAAACATTAAAAAAAAAGGTAAGAGACTCTTAAATGTGTAGAACAAACAGGGGGTTACTGGAGGGGTTTTGGGAGGGGAGATGGGCTAAATGGGTAAGAGGCATTAAGGAATCTACTCCTGAAATCATTGTTGCACTATATGCTAACTAACTTGGATGTAAATTTAAAAAAATGGGTCAAAGACCTAAGAAACACCTCACCAAAGATATATATACGACATAAGGGCATATGAACGAAGTTCCTCATCATGTCACCAGGGAACTGCAAATTAAAACAAAGACATACCACTACATAACTATTAGAATGGCCAAACTCCAGAACAGTGAGTAACAACACCAAATGCTGGTGAGAAATGTGGAGCAGCAAGAACTCTCTCATTCACTGCTAGTGGAAATGCAAAATGGTATATAGCCTCTTTGAAAAACAGGTTAGCGGTTTCTTACAAAACCATACATGTTTTTACCATACAATCTAGCAATCACATTCCTTAGTATTTACCTAAAGATGAAAACTTATGTTCACATAAAAACTTGCATACGGATATTCATAGGAGATTTATTCATAACTGTCAAAACTTTGGAAGTAACCAAAATATCCTTTGGTAAGTGAACGGATAAATAAACTTGGTACATCTAGATAACACAGTATTATTCATTGATAAAAATAAATAGGCTATCAAGCCATGAAAAGACATGGTGTAACTTTATATGTTTACCTCTAAGCAAAAGAAGCCAATCTGAAAAGGCTACATGCTGTCTGACTCCAACTATATGATATTCTGGAAAAGGCAAAAACTATGGAGACAATAAAAAAGATGAGTAATAGCTAGGGGTTGCAGGTACAGGATTTTTTGGGGAGTGGAAATACTCTGCATGATAC
This sequence comes from Hyaena hyaena, assembly GCF_003009895.1. NCBI lineage: Eukaryota > Metazoa > Chordata > Mammalia > Carnivora > Hyaenidae > Hyaena > Hyaena hyaena. Next base: position 265,256 of record NW_024081366.1, read on the forward strand.
TATAAAGATGGATATATAAAATTATACATTTTTCCAAAACCACAGAATTCACTTCAAGAGTCAACTCTAAAAGTAAACTAGGAGGTTTGGGTGACTACAATGTGTCAATGTGGATTCATCAATTGCAACCAAAGTATCACAGTGGTGAGGAATGCTGAAAACGTGGGAGGCTATTTAAGTGTGGAGGTAGGGGGTATGTAAGAAATCTGTGTACCTTTCTCTCAAATTTGCTGTGAACCTACAACTGCTCTAAAAAATTAAAGTCTTTTAAAAAAGCCATAGGATAGATGAAAATATTAGCAAATCATATATCTGATAAGGGTCTAATATCTAGAATATACAAAGAGCTCTTATAATTCAACAAAATGACAATCCAATTAACAAATGGGCAAAGGACTTAAACATTTTCCAATGAAGATTTACATATTGTCAACAAATACATGGAAAAGTGTTTGACAGCATTATTAGAGAAATGCAAAACAAAACCACAAGGAGATACCAATTCATACTCACTAGGTTGGCTGTAATTTAAAAAATATAGAAACAGGGGGCCTGGGCAGCTCAGTCAGTTAAGTGTCTGACTTAGGCTCAGGCCATGATATCACAGTTTGTGAGTTCAAGCCCCATGTTGGGCTCTGTGCTGACAGCTCAGAGCCTGGAGCCTGCCTCGGATTCTGTGTCTCCCTCTCTCTCTGACCCTCCCCCGCTCACACTCTGTCTCTCTCTCCCCTGCTCACACTCTGTGTCTTTCTCTCAAAAATAATAAACATTAAAAAATTTAAATACAGAAACAAGTGTTGGCAAAGATGTAGAGAAAATGGAAACTTTGCATACTGTTTGTAGGACTGTAAAATGGTGCAGCCACTGTGGAAAGTTTGACTTTCTTAAAAAATTAAACACAGAATTACCATATGACCCAGCAATTCCACTCCTAGGTATATGCCTAAAAGCACTGAAAACAGAAGTTCTAAAATGATCTAAAATAACTAACAATGCATACCTCTGTGATTACAGTGAATACAATTGTTTACTTTAAATGTGTGAATTATATAGGAAAAATAACATTCACACATAAATATGGAATGAAGTACTGATATATGCTATAACATGAATGAATCTTGAAATCATTATGTTTTCAGTTAAAGCCAGTCACAAAAGATCACGTTATATGATTTAATTTATATAAAATGTCCTTAATAATCAAATATACAGGGGCGCCTGGGTGGCTTAGTCGGTTAAGCGTCCGACTTTCATTTAGGTCATGATCTCGCGGTTCGTGGGTTCGAGCCCCGTGTCGGGCTCTGTGCTGACTGCCAGCTCAGAACCTGGAGCCTGTTTCAGTCTGTGACTCCCTCTCTCTCTGATCCTCCCCTGCTCACGCTCTCTCTCTCTCTCTCTCCTAGAAATGAATAAAACATTTAAAACAAAACAAAAAAAAATCAAATATACAAAAACAAAATATATATTATTGGTTACCCAGGACATGATGGAATGAGGATTTGGGGTGGTGATAGCTAAAAATTACAGGGTTTGTTTGTGATGTGATGAAAATATTTTAAAATTGATTGTGGGGATAGTTCCACAATTCTGTGAATATATCAAAAACAATTGAACTGTATACTTTAAATGTGAATGTTATCACAATAAACATTACTAGGAGGCAAGAGGATTAGAACTTGGGTTGAGGTAACAAGTTAAAGGCATCAACGATGGGGGCACCCAGGTGGCTCAGCTGGTTAAGTGTCTAATTTCAGATTGGGTCACGATCTCACAGTTCATGAGTTCAAGCCTCGCATTGGGCTCTGCGCTGACAGTGTGGAGCCTGCTTAGGCTTCTTGTTCTCTCCCCTCTCTGCCCCTCTCCCATTTGCGCAGACTTTCTCTCCCAAAATAAACTTAAAAAAATAAAGGCATCAACTATGGAAGCTCATTCACACATGAAACCCATGTGCCCCAGGACTTACCTTCTCTAGTCAACTAAAGGATATAGGTAGATTCCCTGCTCACACAGTTCAGATCCAGGACTATGTGATATACATGGACAGCACAGGATTTTACCGCTGAATATGCAGGATCTGTGTCTTCCATAGTTTAGTGCGCACTTGGATGAAGATTGGCAAAGTGATTTCTTTACAGATTGAGCCCACCTTTGCCACTCTAGCTTGGTTACTTTCCAGATTTCCTCACAGAAACTCTGGTAGCTTTGTATTTCTACTGGCCATTGATAATTTGCTAAGGATAATGACAGTGCTCTATTTCCACGCTTCCAGGAAGATTGAGATTCTTTCCCAGGAAAGACCCCACATCTGGGTGAACATGCAATATGCCCCCAGTCCTGATATAACATTTAACAAACTATGAACCAGCCTTCTTCAGGGCTAAGGACCAGCCCCAGAATTACCCTGTCAGTGATGTGCAACAGTTTCTGCTACAAGAGGCATAAAGAAATGAAAAGAGGAACAGCAGCACTATCAAATGGGACATATCTATAGCAAAGCAAGAGAGAAAATGACTACCTAGATTTTCCAAATTCGCTTTTCTGGTTGTGTATCCTGAAATGAAGAAAAAAAAAAAATCTTCTGTATTTTATTCTGTAGGAAATGAGGATGACTCATCTTTCATGAATTTTCATTTTAACTTAACATGACTCACATCATTTTCCTCTCTAATTTATTTTAAGGCAGGCAATACACATATTTAGACAGTATTAAATTTCCAAAGTCCCATACTTCTATTTCTACCACTTTATCTTTCTGTATTAGTTCCAGATCTTGGCTTCCTACCTAATCCCCGCTCCCACCCAATTACATACAAATAACTTCCTATACTTGTATCACTCAAATTTTGAGTAAAATCATTCAATGTAAGAGAAGTACTTTGTATAGTTAGATGATGAAGGCAAACAATAGAGTTGGTCTTTTTTTTTTCTATTTGGAGAGAAGGGTATTTTCTGAAAGTCAGTCTGGTGACTACTGTAGAAAATCACTACTATAGAAAGTCTATTATCAAAAACTGTATTTCCCTTGTACTCACCTTTCTGTTACTCTCAAAGTATATTTGGCATCAATCTTCTACTCCATTTATCTCTAGATTTCTTTTCTCAGAGCAGGTATAGTATGAAGATTCCAATCACAACCATGGGGGAAGAGAACACAGCATGAACTGGGAATGGCAATGTAAAATAGTCAATCTCTACAGAAATATTAGACCGTACTTGATATTATGGGCCCCAAGTAGCCAACTATAAATAAAGGGTCCAAGCTCTAAGACTCAGAAATAGCTATCTCATTGAGGAAATACCCAGTTTTGGACTGAGCTGGGAATTAGTTTCTTATAATCACACCCAAGGGACTAAAGAAGGCAGTGAAACTATCTCAATTTAAGATGTCTCCTTATTCAAATTTGTAGAGGAGTATACTCTAGACCTATTAGAGAGCCTTTATCTTTCTCCTAATTATAAATAAGAAGATACTTAGTACTATCTTGAGTGGGGTACTTACATACATGTTCTTTAGGGATATGACAACATTGATACAAATATTTAGAAGATATGTAGGAAGATGAACAAATGTTGAATACTTTGAGTATTTATACCATACACAAATCAGGGGCCAGAACATTCTAGGGGATAAACAGCAGTGTGCAAAAAGCAGTAGACATGGAGGTATTAGCACTCTTTATATTACTCCAGGTAGAGTTTGAAGTTATTTGAATGTAGTCTAGTGAAGAAAAGTATTGGAAAAGAACATATCATATATGAAAGTCATGGGAGAAGGCTTACTGGTATAAAAAATATGGCAATCTTTTAGGTGGTGCTGACACTCAGGAGGAAGATTTGAGACATAATCTGCAGTGAAATAAGAACCTTTAGGAGAAGAATCACATGATCAAAAGGAAGACAATTTCTTCTTAAAGGAATCATTTTAAAGAGCTCCCCTAATAAGGGGATACTAAATTTTCTAGGAGGATAATAAAAATTTTAATTCTATTAACAAAAAGAGATTTGGTGTTCAGTTCACCCTAGTAGGAATATTTCATATTCAGATGACATGATTTTTTATGGTCTCTAAGATAAAGACTGATAGGGACCAAGAGTGGACTGAACCTGAATATGGGTCTGGGGAAGAGACAGCTACATAAAGCTGAAGGTCCCTAGAAAAGTCACCTACACAGAGATACCCACATGCTTCTCCAGTACCAGGCAGTGATGCCACTTGCAGCTTCTCGGCAATCTCAAAGGAGAACACGTACTGGATCCCATCAAAAATATTCCTACGGAAAGAAATACAAGAGGGAAGCTGAATAACATAGGCATCAAACAAAAAGTGAGAGTTCACAGTTGTTCATGACATTATAGTAGCTAGTTCAGATGAGTAAAGAATTGAAACTAATAACAAGGAAAAAAATGAAACTAATAACAAGAGCTAACATAAGAATGCTTACTGTGTGCCAGGTACTGCAAAGCATGTGCTCTATATCATTAAATAATCATGCCAACAACCTGCTGCGATTACTATACCAATATTACAGATGAGGAAATTTATGTTCACTGATACACAACTAGAAAGTGTCAGAGTTGGCATTTAAATCTAAGGTATCTGACTCTTTAGTTTACGCTCCTAAGTTGCCTCCAAATGTATAGGAAACTATCATTCAGGAGAAAATTGGGTTATGACCCTTCCATATTTCTCTTTTTCTTTGGCCTTGTTAGCCACCCTACATACACATACCCTTCCAAATGAGTTTCTATTGGCTACTACAGTCTATTAGATATTTCATATTCTGGAAGACATTTTGATTTACTAAAAGGAACTGCAGCTCTTTGGAGAAATGACTGATTCCTTAACAGCTGAGGCAGGGAATATATAAAATAGGGATCCTGTAGTGCAAGAAAGTAAGGAAGTGCTCCAGAAACACAACAATGGGGACATGCCAAAGGGGCATGGGAATCATTGTGAATGAGCTTCCAATGGACAAACCTGAAACAATTGAGAAACAAAATAAGTTAATTATTCCTATAGAAGAATGCTAAATAATTTATGTAGCTTCTCACCCTCTAGGAAGTGGAGCTTAATCTTCCCCAACCCTTCTTAACTATGGTATATAAAGTAAAAAAGTAAGTTTACAGAGCAGATCAAGGCCACCTTGGCCAGCTGATCAAGGCCCTGACATGACAGGATAAGAATGGCATTTTACCTGTGTGGACTTCCTCCCAAACACCCATAACCCAGTCTAATCATGAGAAAAGCCATCAGACAAATTCCAGTTGATGCACAGTCTACAAAATACCTGAGTGGTACTCATCAATACTATCAAGGCCATCAAAACAAGGAAATTCTGTGAAACTGTGAGCGTCAACAGGAGCCAAAGGAGATATGACAACAATGTAATGTGGTATCCTAGACTGGGTCCTAGAATAGAAAAAGGCATTAGGTTAAAAGTAAGGATATCTGTATGAAATGCACACTTTAGTTAACAATAATGTATCAGTATTGGTTCATTAATTGTAAGAAATGTACTATACCAATCTAACACGTTGATAAAAGAGAGAATTGTGTAGGGCAAAGAGTAGGTGGATATGGGAACTCTCTGTACTATCTTTGCAACTTTCTGGCAAATCTAAAATTATTCTAAAATGCAAAGTTTATTTTTAAAAAATCACAAAACCTGGAAAAAGAAATATAGTCAAATCCCAGCCTTTATCTTTATCCGTGTAAACTTGCACAAGTCACTATCTGAGCTTCGGTATTCCTGTTTATAAAATAGATAAAATAATTTTTTTAGGGACATCTACAAGTTAGCAGACTGGGAAGCTCTGTCCAGATTCTCCATCCTCAACCCACAATGACATTTAAAACAACTAAAGGAGAACAGGAAGATGACAGAATAGGAGGATCCTGAGCTCACCTCCTCCCACAGACACACTAAGGCAATGACTTCATATAATGTGATGTACTCTGAAAACCACCTGAACACTGGCAGAACAGATCCTCCAAAAGCCAATGACATTAAAAGAAGGCCAAATCAAGAAGGACAGAAGGGGCAGAGGCATAGCCGAGAACCAAATATTTGGCATGGTGACACACAAGCAGAAGGGATATCAAAGCCACGGAGGTCCTCTCCTTGGGGAGTGACTGGATCAAGACCTACTTTGTGTACCTCTGGACTTGGGGAGCTACACCAAAAGGAAGAGCTCCCATTATGTCTCTCTGAGAAAATCAGCAGGGCTCAAAACTGGGAGATTCGAAAATCAGCAGAGCTTGACTCAAGGAGAGCCACATGGCTAGAGGAAACTGAGACTTTGCTCTGAAAGGGCCAGCTCGCTGTATTGCTCAGTCTGAGACTTAACACAGAAGCAGCAGTTTGAAAAACACCTGTGTTATATGTGATGGAGATTTACTGACCAATTTTAGGTATGTGCTAGAGAGAAAGGGATCTATTGGAACGTTCTCCAGGAATGGGAGTGCTGGTAGGCACCATTCTTCCTGACTTCCTTCATTCTAGCTGGCCCAACGCTGGTAGACATCAGTTCTGATACTCACCATCTACCCTGCTAGCACTGCTTGCCCTGCCCTAGTGTTCCCCTGCTGGCCCACCCCAGCAGGAGCCCCTCCAAAGAAACTATTGCTTCACCATACCTGGATGGTAGCTCAGCCTGGGACCAGGTGCCCCTACAAAGTGACTCCTTCACTGGGGAATCATTCCTATCAACCAGCATACGCACAGCCATTGTGGCCAAGAGAATTAGCCAGCTGTACCAAGGGATGTTTGTACCCAATAGCATGCCAACAGCATCTGTAACCCAGCCTCTCAGCCAGCTACAATGGGAACTAACTCCACCTACCAGCACACCAGCAGTAACTATAGATGGGACCAGCTGTGAAAGGAGCTATCCCAACCACCAGAAAGCTGACAGGAGTTACAGTTGTACCACTTAGCAAACTGCACCTGGGTCCATTTCTGCCCACCAATATGCTTGCAGCAGTCACACAAATCATTGCTGACAACAGGGCTGATGGTCAGCCACGTCCAAAAGCATACCAGCAGCAGTCACAGTCAAGTCACAACAGAAAGACCTATGAACCCACATAAGGGACACACCCACAGTGGTGGCTGGTTCTGTTGATCAAGGAGACTGCACTAATGGGCACCACAAGATGCCTTCTTCATAAGGCCACTACTTATCAAGACCAGAAGACACAGCTGACCTACCTAATACCCAAAAACAAACACATAGTCTCAGACAAAATGAGGAGACAGAGGAATATGTTCTAAACAAAAGAATAAGACAAAACTTCAGAAAAAGAACTAAATGAAATGGAGATCAACAATCTATCTGATAAGGATCTCAAAGTAATGGTCATAAAGATATTCATCAGACTTGAGAGAAGAGTGGATGAACTAAGTGATAACACCAACAAAGAAAAAAATATGAAAAAGAAACAATCTGAGTCTAAGAATTAAATAACTAAAGTGAAAAATACACTACAGAGAATCAACAGATTTTTTTTTAAAAATGTTTTATTTCTGAGAAAGAGAGACAGCATGAGCAGGGGAAGGTCAGAGAGAGAGGGAGACACAGAATCTGAAACAGGCTCCAAGCTCTGAGCTGGCTGTCAGCACAGAGCCCAACGCGGGGCTCAAACCCATGAACCATGAGATCATGAACTTTGCCGAAGTCGGACGCTTAACTGACTGAGCCACTCAGGTGTCCCTCAAAGGGAATTCATGACGTGAAAAAGAGAAAGCCATAACTAGAAGCAAATTATGAAAAGAAACAAATTTCACTGGGGAAAACAAACTGAGGAAAAGTAGGTCAACTACCTACAAAGCTAATATGAAGGTTAAAAGACAAAAGTAGTAAAAACAATTGTTATCTGAAAAAGTTAGCTAAGGATGCACAAAAATAAAAAGATATAAAATAGGACATTCAAATACATAAAATGTGGAGTGGGGGGAATAAAAATATAGTGTCCTTAGAGTGTGTTTGAACTTAAGTGACCAGCAACGTAAGACAGACTGCTATACACAAAGGATGTTACATATCAACCTCATGGTAACCACAAACAAAAAAACCTACGATACACAAAAAATAGAGAAAGGAATCCAGCATAATACTAAAAAAAGTCATCAAACCACAAGTGAACAAGAAAGGAAAAGAGAAGAACTATAAACACAACAAAAAAATAATTAATAATAAATACACACTTATCAATAATTACTTTAAATGCTAATGGTCTAAATGCTCCAATCAAAAGACACAGGGTGAATTTATGCATTTAAAAAAATCTATATGCTGAGAGAGAGGGCAAGATGGAGAGGAAGTAAGGAGCTCCATACTTGCACTCGTGCCCATACATCACACAGAAAAGATCTGAAGCCATTGGAAACCTTACAAAACCTGAGAGATTGGGAGAAAAAGGACGCAGAATCCACTGAGAGAGCCTTCTAATGTGAGTGCTAACCGGGGAAGATAAAATCGGGCCGAGATCGGAGACTCCAGGGTGGGAGGCGATCCCCCTCTACCCTCTATGGGGAGTGAGAGGGGAAAAGGAGAGAGTCCGAAAGAGAAAAACCTCAGCTCGGGGAGGAAAAACCTCCGCTCGGTGCACAGAAAGACCGTACTTGCCAAATACCTGCACACCAGGTCACCTCGCGCCAACTGGTCCTGGGAGGGGGGGGGCTGAGCACACAAACTGCTTCTTTGTGCGGGCTCCTGGAGGCTGGACTTCAGAGTGGTGGCGCGCCTGCCGCCACTGTAGCTCCCGGGCGGCTGGGGCCGCTGAAAGAGCCGCGCGGACACAGAGCGTCCACGCTCCTGGCTGGCTGGAACTCCAGAGGGAAGGCAAAGAACTAAAAACTGGGTAATTAGCCTGTGAGTTCGTGTTTCGGGTGACGAGCCATAGAGGGACCCGGTTTAACTCACTCCAGCGGACTCAGGCTCAGAGCACTCGGCAGGCAAACCCCCGCCCATGCTCGCCAGCCCAACCCAGAGAAGGAAGCGGCGATTCTGACTCCACCCCCAGAGCTCCACAGGGGGCCTGGAATTGCCCGAGGGGGTTGCCTGGGAAGCTGTGTCTAAGGCAATTTCAGCGGGGCGCGTGGACTGGGATTTGGAGATTGGAACTGCCCTGGGTTGAAGACTGCAACCAACTTCGGCTGCGCCCCCGGTACGGGGAGTTTACACGCCCAAAAAAGCGAGGTGCAGTGCTTGCTTCAAGAAGGGACTAGAGCACCGTCACTCTCCTCCCCACAATCCCCAAGACAGAGCTCCCACCTGAGGCATTGGATCACGCCACGCCCATCCCTGCCTGAGAGGTGCCCTCCTCCCCTTTTTTTTTCCCATTGTTTTCCTTTTTTTGTTTTTTTCCTTTTTCTTTCTTTTTTTTCCCTTTTTTTTCCTTTCTTTTTTTCTTCTTCTTTCTCTTTTCTCTCTTTTTTCCCCAGAACACTGACCTGATTAACTCTGGTCGCCAGCTTGCTTATTAAACAATCACAACGAATCCATTCTGTAAATGTAAATTCTACACCTACCGACATTTTCAGCTATTTCTCTCAGGAGTAATTAGACTATATAGTTTCTCTCGATGATTCCAGCACCCTTCTCTCACCTATCCAACCATATTCTACCCTTTACCTCTTTGAAAAAAGCTTCTTATCCCGTCTGCCTGTTCATTCTATTTCCAATTGTGCCTCATCCCGCCCTGCCTCCTCTTTCTTTCTCTGTGCTCCTCAACCAGCACTGCATACACACGGCTATTTCACTGTAGCTGGGAAATCCAGGTATATGCTTTAAACCGTTCTTTGTCCATCGGTTTTCTTCTTTTTTCCTTTTCTTTTCCCCTTTTTGACCCTTTTATGTATTTTATACTCCATATTATTCGACCTCCCTCCTCCGTCTTTTCTCTTAACTTTTTCGTTTTCCCTCTCGCTTTGCATGTTAGTTGAATTAGCCTTTGCGTTTGTGTGCTCCTGCTCCCTGTGTATTTGTCTGTCTGTTTTCTTTTCCAGGGCTACCTCAAGAAACAAGCGAGAGTACACAAGGTGGAGAGTCCCAAATATCACTACGAATAGGAAAATAAAATAACCAAGGTCCCAACAAGAGAGACCAGGGTATACCATTCAAAAAACACTCTCTGAAAGGATAGGCCCTGGAAAGTCAAAGAGTCTTCTTGGATATAGCAGTGCTCATAGAAACAGAGAGCATAACAGGTCTTTAAAACCAACAAGAGCCGGAAAGCTAACTAAAATGACGAAACGAAAGACCTCTCCTCCAAAGAAACTCCAAGAAGAAATGACAGCTAATGAACTGCTCAAAACAGATATCAGCAGCATCACTGAACAAGATTTTAGAATAATAATGGTAAAATTAATAGCTGGGCTTGAAAAAAACATAGGGGACATCAAAGAAACTATGGCTACAGACAGAATGGAAAATAAAAATAGGCATGAAGAATTAAAAAATGCGATAAATGAGATCCATAATAAATTAGAGGCCTCCAATGCACGGATTGAAGAGGCAGAAAGGAGAATAAGTGATTTAGAAGACACCATTATAGAAAAACAAGAAGCTGACAAAAAAAGAGACAAACTGATCCAGGAACAGGAAAGAAGAATTCGAGAGCTCAGCGATACGGTCAAACGCAACAATATCCGTATCATAGGAATCCCAGAAGAGGAAGAGAGAGGGAAAGGTGCTGAAGGAGTCCTGGAACAAATTATAGCAGAGAACTTCCCCGACCTGGGGAAGGAAGTAAATGTGGAAGTACAAGAGGCTCAGAGGACTCCCCTCAGACGTAACCTGAATCGATCTTCTGCACGACATATCATAGTGAAAATGGCCAAATACAAGGACAAAGAGAGAATTTTGAAAGCAGCTAGGGAGAAAAGGGCCCTAACATACAAAGGGAAACCTATCAGAGTGGTGACAGACCTATCTACTGAAACTTGGCAGGCTAGAAAGGAATGGCAGGAAATCTTCAATGTGATGAACGGTAAAAATATGCAGCCAAGAATCCTCTATCCAGCAAGCCTGTCATTCAAAATAGAAGGAGAGATAAAAACCTTTCCAAATAAACAGAAATTGAAAGAATTTGTCACCACGAAGCCAGCCCTACAAGAAATCCTGAGGGGGATGCTCTGAAGGAAAGGTTGCAAGGAACAAAGATACCAGAGACACCACCACAAACATGAACCCTACAAAAGATACAAAGACTCTAAACCCACATATTTCAATAATAACACTGAATGTAAATGGGCTGAATGCTCCAATCAAAAGACATAGGGTAGCAGAATGGATTAAAAAACAAAATCCATCAATATGCTGTCTACAAGAAACTCATTTTAGACGGGAAGATACCTTCAGATTAAAAGTAAGGGGATGGAGAAATATATATCATGCTACAGGAAATCAAAAGAAAGCCGGAGTAGCGATACTTATATCAGACAAACTGGACTTTAAATTAAAGACAATCACAAGAGATGAAGAAGGGCACTACATAATAATTACAGGGTCCATCCATCAGGAAGAACTAACAATCATAAATGTCTACGCACCGAATATGGGAGCACCTAAATATCTAAAACAATTAATCACAAACAGAAACAAGCTTATAGATAAGAATGTGCTAATAGCAGGGGACTTTAATACTCCGCTTACAGCAATGGATAGGTCAACCAGACAGAAAATCACTAAAGAAATAATGGACTTGAAAGACACATTGGACCAGATGGATCTGACGGATATATTTAGAACTTTACATCCTGAGGCCAGGGAATTTACTTTCTTCTCAAGTGCGCATGGCACATTCTCCAAGATAGATCACATACTGGGACATAAAGCAGCCCTCAATAAATATAAAAGAATAGAGATCATACCATGCACACTGTCAGATCACAATGCTTTGAAACTTGAAATCAATTACAGGAAGAAGTCTGGAAAACCGCCAAAAACATGGAGGTTAAAGAACACCCTTCTAAAGAATGAATGGGCCAATCAGGCAATTAGAGAGGAAATTAAAAAATATATGGAAACAAATGAAAATGAAAACACAACAATTCAAAATCTATGGGATGCGGCCAAGGCAGTCCTAAGAGGAAAGTACATTGCTCTCCAGGCCTATTTCAAGAGATTAGAAAAAGCACAAGTCCAAAATCTAACAGCTCACCTAAAGGAGCTAGAGGCAGAGCAACAAGAACGCCCTAAACCCAGTAGAAGAAGAGAAATAGTAAAAATTAGAGCAGAAATAAACAACATAGAGACCAAAGAAACAATTGAACAGATCAATGAAACCAAGAGTTGGTTTTTTGAAAAAGTAAACAAAATTGACAAACCTCTAGCCAGGCTTATCAAAAAGAAAAGAGAGAGCACCCAAATAGACAAAATTATGAATGAAAATGGACTTATTACAACCAACCCCTCAGAAATACAAGCAATTATCAGGGAATACTATGAAAAATTATATGCCAACAAATTGGACAACTTAGAAGAAATGGACAAATTCCTAAACACACACTCACTACCAAAATTCACACGGGAAGAAATAGAAAACCTGAACAGACCCATAACGAGTGAAGAAATCGAATCAGTGATCAAAAATCTCCCAACAAATAAGAGCCCTGGACCTGATGGTTTCCCTGGGGAATTCTACCAGACATTTAAAACAGAATTAATCCCAATTCTTCTCAAGCTATTCCAAAAAATAGAAGTCGAAGGAAAACTCCCGGACTCATTTTATGAAGCCAGCATCACTCTGATTCCCAAGCCAGACAGAGATCCAGCAAAAAAAGAGAACTATAGGCCAATATCCTTGATGAATACGGATGCAAAAATTCTCAACAAGATCCTTGCAAATCGAATCCAGCAGCATATCAAAAGAATCATCCACCAAGATCAAGTGGGATTCATTCCTGGGTTACAGGGCTGGTTCAACATTCGCAAATCAATCAATGTGATCCATCATATCAATAAAAGAAAAGATAAAAACCATATGATCCTGTCAATAGATGCAGAAAAAGCATTTGACAAAATACAGCATCCCTTCTTAATAAAGACTCTCGAGAAAGTTGGGATAGAAGGAACCTACTTAAACATCATCAAAGCCATCTATGAGAAGCCTTCAGCTAACATCATCCTCAACGGGGAAAAACTGAGAGCTTTCCCCCTGAGATCAGGAACACGACAGGGATGTCCACTCTCACCACTGTTGTTTAACATAGTGCTGGAAGTCCTAGCATCAGCCATCAGACAACAAAAGGAAATCAAAGGCATCAGAATTGGCAAAGAGGAAGTCAAACTTTCACTCTTCGCAGATGACATGATACTCTACATAGAAAACCCGACAGACTCCACCAGAAGCCTACTAGAACTGATCCAAGAATTCAGCCAAGTTGCAGGGTACAAAATCAACGTACAGAAATCGGTTGCATTTTTATACACCAATAATGAAGCAACAGAAAGAGAAATCAAGAAACTGATCCCATTCACAATTGCACAAAAAACCATAAAATACCTCGGAATAAACCTAACCAAGGATACAAGAGATCTGTATGATGAAAACTATAGAAAACTTATGAAGGAAATTGAAGAAGACACAAAGAAATGGAAAAACATTCCATGCTCATGGATAGGAAGAATAAATATAGTTAAGATGTCATTACTACCTAAAGCACTCTACACATTCAATGCAATTCCAATCAAAATTGCACCAGCATACTTCTCAAAACTAGAACAAACTATCCAAAAATTTGTATGGAACCACAAAAGACCCCGAATAGCCAAAGTAATACTGAAAAATAAAACCAAAACGGGAGGTATCACCATCCCAGACTTCAGCCTCTACTACAAAGCTGTCATCCTCAAGACAGTATGGTATTGGCACAAAAACAGACACATAGACCAATGGAACAGAATTGAGAACTCAGAAGTGGACCCAAAAGTATACAGCCAACTGATCTTTGACAAAGCAGGAAAGAATATCCAATGGAAAAAAGACAGCCTTTTTAACAGATGGTGTTGGGAGAACTGGACAGCAACATGCAGAAGAATGAAACTAGATCATTTTCTCACACCATGCACAAAAATCAACTCAAAATGGATAAAGGACCTGAACGTGAGACAGGAAACTATCAACACCCTAGAGGAGAAAGCAGGAAACAACCTCCTTGACCTCCACCGCAGCAACTTCTTACTTGACACATCCCCAAAAGCAAGGGAATCAAGAGCAAAAATAAACTGTTGGGACCTCATCAAGATTAAAAGCTTCTGCACAGCCAAGGAAACAACCCAGAAAATTAATAGGCAACCAACGGAATGGGAAAAGATAGTTGCAAATGACATATCAGATAAAGGGTTAATATCCAGAATCTATAAGGAACTCACCAAACTACACGCCCGAAAAACAAACAACCCAGTGAAGAAATGGGCAGAAGACATGAACAGACACTTCTCCAAAGAGGACATCCAGATGGCCAACAGACACATGAAACGATGCTCAGCATCCCTCCTCATCAGGGAAATACAAATCAAAACCACACTGAGATACCACCTCACGCCAGTCAGAGTGGCTAAAATGAGCAAATCAGAGAACTCTAGATGCTGGCGAGGATGTGGAGAAACGGGCACCCTCCTACACTGTTGGTGGGAATGTAAACTGGTACAGCCCCTCTGGAAAACAGTGTGGAGGTTCCTCAGGAAACTAACAATAGAACTCCCTTATGACCCAGCAATAGCACTGCTAGGAATTTACCCAAGGGATACAGAAATGCTGAGGCATAGGAGCACATGTACCCCAATGTTCATAGCAGCACTCTCCACAATAGCTAAAACATGGAAAGAGCCTAAGTGTCCATCAACAGATGAATGGATCAAGAAGATGTGGTTTATCTATACCATGGAATACTACATGGCAATGAGAAACAATGAAATCTGGCCATGTGTAGCAACATGGATGGACCTTGAGGGTGTTATGCTGAGCGAAATAAGTCAGGCAGAGAAGGACAAATATCATATGTTTGCACGTATAGGAGGATTAGGAGGAACTTGACAGAGGAACAAGGGGGAGAAGAAGGGGGGAAATGGTGGGGGAAAGGAAGAGAGGCAAACCATGAGAGACTCTTGAATGCTGAGAACAAACTGAGGACTGATGGATGTGGGGGAGAGGGGGGGACGGGCATGGAGGAGGACACTTGTGGGGATGAGCATTGAGTGTTATGTGGAAACTAATTTGACAATAAACTATTTGTAAAAAATAAAATTAAAAAAAAAAGAAATAAGAAAAATCTCCAATAATCTAACCTTATACCTAAAGGAGCTATAAAAAAAACCAACAAGAAGCTCAAAGGTAGCAGAAGAAAGGAAAAAATAAAGATCAGAGCAAAAAGAGTTGATCCTTCAACAATTAGGGTTTCAATTGCACAGGGCCAGCTACACACAGATTTTGTTTTATAAAAGTACAGCACTGTAAATGTATCGTCTCTTCCTTATAATCTTCTTAATAACATTTTTCTCTAGGTTTATTATAAGAACAGAATACATACATATAAAATATGCATTAATCAATGGCTTGGATTCTCAGTAAGGCTTCCAGCCAACAGGAGGCTATTAGTAGTTAAGTTATGCAGAAGTCAAAAATTGTATGAAGATTTTCAACTGCGCAGGGAGTTGGGGCCCCTAACTCCCACACTGTTCAAGGACCAACTACAAATGAAATAGAGCTCCTAAAAACAATTAAAAACATCATCAACTGAGAGCTGGTTATTTAAAACGATAAACAAGAGACTATGACAAAAAAATTATATGCTAACAAACTGGACAATCACAAAAAAATGATACATGCCTAGAAATATACACTCTTCCAAAACTGAATCAGGAATAAATAGAAAATCTGAACAAACCAATTACTAGTAGCAAAATTGAATCAGTAATTAAAAAAAATCCCAGCAATCACAAGTCCAGGATCAGATGGCTTCACAGGTGAATTCTACCAAACACTTATGGAAGAGTTAATACCTATCTTTTACAAGCTCTTCCAAGAAAAAAGAAGAGGAAGGAGTATTTTCAAATTCATTCTACATTATATGACAATCCCACAGATAACATCATAATCAATCATAAAAAGCTAAAAGCTTTTCCACTAAGATCAGGAACAGGACAATGATGTCTATTCCCATCATTTTTGCTGAACATAGTACTGAAGTCCTAGACACAGCAATCAGACAAAAGAAAGGGATAAAAGCCATCCAACTTGTTAAGAAAGAAGTAAAAACTGCCACTATTTACAGACTGCATAAGACTATACATAAAAAGCCCTCAAAATTCCACCAAAAAAGATGTAATAAATGAATTTAGTAAAGCTTCAGGATACAAAAATATAAAGAAATCTGTTGTGTTTCTATATGCTACTAATAAAATAGCAGAAAGAAAAATTAAGAAAGCAATCCAATTTACAATTGTACTAATAAGGATAAAATAGCTATGAATAAACTTAACCAAAGAAGTTAAAGACCTGTACTGTGAAAACTATAAAACACTGAAGGAAGAAATTGAAGACTATACAAAGAAATGGAAAGACATTCCATGCTCATGGATTGGGAGAAGAAATATTGTTAAAATGTCCAAACTACCCAAAGCAATCTATAGATACAAGGCAATCTTTACCAAAATGCCAACATTTTTCACATAACTAGAATAAGTAATCTTAAAATTTGTATAGGAACATAAAAGACCCTAAATAGCCAAAGCGATCTTCAAAAAGAAGAACAAAGCTGGAGGTATAACAATCAAATATTTTAAGATACACTACAAAGCTGCAGTAATCAAAATAGTATGGTACTGGCACAAAAATAGACACAAATTAATGGAACAGAACAGAAAACCCAGAAATAAACTCATGCTTATATGGTTAATTATGCTATGACAAATGACACAAATATACAATGGGGAGGGGCCCCTGGGTCTCAATTAGTTAAGTGTCCAACTCTGGCTTTTGGCTCAGGTTAATGTCTCACTATTCATGAGATCAAACTCTGTGTTGGGCTCTACCCTAACAGTGCATGGAGCCTGCTTGAGATTCTCTCTCTCCCTCTCTCTCTGCCCCTATGCCACTCATGCACATGCACTCTCTCTCTTTCAAAATAAACAAAAAAATAAAAGTAAATAAACATTTTTAAATAAAAATATACAATGGGAGAAAACAGCCTCTTCAAAAATGGTGTTGAGAAAACTGGACAGCTATGTGCAAAGGAATAAAACTGGACCACTTTATAACATCATACATCATACACAAAAATATACTCAAAATGGATTAAAGACCTAAATGTGAGACAAGAAACCATAATGTCCTAGAGGAAAACATATGCAATAACATCTTTAACATACACACAATGGAATATTACTCAGCCATTAAAGAAATGAGGTTATACCATTTGCAAAAATATCGATGGACCTAGGGAGTATAAGGCTAAGTGAAATAAGTCAGAGAAAGACAAATGCCATATGATTTCACTAATATGTGTATTTTAAGACACAAAACAAATGAACCATTAAAGAGACCATCAAAAAACCAAACTCTTAAATACAAAACTGTTAGTTGTCAGAGGGGAGATGAGTGGGAGGAGGAGTGAAATAAAGAGGATCAAGAGTACACTTATCTGGTGGGGGGGGGCACCTGAGTGGCTTAGTTGTTTAAGTGTCCGACTTCAGCGTAGGTCATGATCTCACAACTCATGAGTTCAAGCCCCACTTTAGGCTCTGTGCTGACAGCTCAGAGCCTGGAACCTGCTTTGGATTCTGTGTCTCCATCTCTCTCTGTCCTTCCCCAACTCATGCTCTGTCTCTCTTTCTCTCTCAAATGTAAATGAACATTAAAATTTTTTTTAAAAAAGAGTACATTTATCTTGGGATGCCTGGGTAGCTCAGTTAAGCATCTGACTTAGGCTCAGGTCATGGTCTCATGGTTTGTGAGTTTGAGCCCCACAGTGGGTTCTGTGCTGACAGCTCAGAGCCTGGAACCTGCTTCAGATACTCTATCTCCTTCTCTCTCTGCCCCTCCCCCACTTGCTCATGTGTGCTCTCTCTTTCAAAAACAAACATTTAAAAAAATTTTTTAACATTTATTCATTTTTGAGAGAGAGTGTGAGTGGAGGAGGGGCAGAGAGAGAGGAAGACACAGAATCCAAAGCACGCTCCAGGCTCTGAACTGTCAGCACAGAGCCCGATGCAGGGCTTGAACCCACAAGCTGTGAGATCATGACCTGAGCCAAAGTCCAACTGAGCCATGCAGGCGTCCCCAAAAAAAAAACACAAATGTTTTTTAAAAAAGAGTAAACTTATTTTGATGGCAAGAATAATATACATAATTGCTGAATCATTATACTGTATTGCTGAAACTCATAACACTGTATGCTAACTTTACCTCAATAAAATTACATGTGGATATTTTTTAAGAAAAGTAAACTTAACAAAGGAAGTGCCCTTAATGCTAAAAACTACAGGGGTACCTGGGTGGCTCAGTCGGTTAAGCATCTGACTTCAGCTCAGGTCATGATCTCACAGTCTGTGAGTTTGAGCCCCGCATCGGGCTCTGTGCGGACAGCTCAGAGCCCGGAGGCTGCTTCCAATTCTGTGTCTCCTTCCCTCTCTGCCCCTGCCCCTGCTCACTCCCTGTCTCTCTGTCTCTCTATCTCTCTCAAAAACAAATAAACATTTAATTTTTTTAATTGCTAAAAATTACAAAAGGATTCTGAAAGAAATTAGGGAATACATAAATAAACAGAAAGACATCCCATGTTCATGAGTTGGAAGATTCAATATTATTTCGATGCTAATACCACTGAAAGTGACCTACAAATTCAAAGCAATCCTAGTAAAACCCCAATGACATTTTTGCAGAGATAGAAAAATCCATCATAAAATTCATATGGAATCTTAGTGGATTGTGAATGGTCACAATAATCTTGGAAAAGAACAAAGTTGGAGGTCTCACACTTCTTTATTTCAAAACTTAGTACAAAACCACAATAATCCAAAGAGTTTGGTACTGGCATAAAGACAAACATGAAGATCAATGAACAGAGAGCCCAGAGAAATAAACTCTCACATTTATGTTCAAATGACTTTCAACAAGGGTGCCAAGACCATTCAATCGGAAAAAAGCAGTCTTTCCAACAAATAGCGTTGGGACAACTAGATATCCACATGCAAAAGGATGAAGCTGAACCCTTATCTAAAGTATATACAAAAAAGGAGCACCTGGGTGGCTCAGTCAGTTAAGCGCCTGACTTCAGCTCAGGTCATGATCTCAAGGTTCATGGGTTTGAGCCATGCATCAGGCTCTGTGCTGACACCTCAGAGCCTGGAGCCTGCTTTAGATTCTGTGTCTCCCTCTCTCTCTGTCCCTCCCCGCTTGCACTATGTCTCTCTCTCTCAAAAATAAACAAACAGTAAAAAAATTTTAAACTATATACAAAAATTACCTGATGTTAGATCAAAGACCTAAATGTAACAGCTAAACCTATGAAACTCTTAGAAGAAAACACAGGAGAAAAGTTTCATGACACTGGATTTGATAAAGAGTTCTTAGATATGACACTTTGGTGCAACAGGCAACAAATAAAAAGATAAATTAGACTCCATTAGAATTAAAACCTTTTGTGCTTCAAAGGACACTATCAACAGAGAAAAGGACACATACAAAGTGGGGAAAATTATTTGCAAATTATATTATCTGACAAGGGTTAAGTATCCACTATTAAAAAAATACCACAACTCAAGAACAAAACACAAGCCAATTAAAAAATAGAAAAGGGGGAAGAGTTAAGATGGTGGAGGTGTAGAGGGACCCTAAGCTGGTCTTTTCCCTAGAACACAGCTAGATAGCAAATCATTCTGAACAACCAAGACATCAACCGGAGATCTGAGAGAAGAAAAACTGCAAGTCTACAAGTATAAAAAGAGCCACATTTTGGAAGGTAGGAGATGTGAGAGTTCACTTAGGGGAGATATAACTCTGGGTACAACAGCAGGAAGGGAGCCTGCTTATGGAGGCTACTGCAAGCTGTCATGAGTAGTAGAGTGCAAAATATGAACTTTTAGAAGTCCACTACCATGGTGGATATGCCTGGCTCAAATGTGCTCAGGTAGTGAAGTGGGGCAAAATCCCAGGACTGACAACGTGATCTGAGGATACACTGGGTCACAATAAGGACAGGTGGCACCAATGTGCTGCTTTGTTTCCAGGCATAGGAACTGGAATTCTGGCTGAGGGCAGCAAATCAGTGTACCAGCTTTCTGCTCTGTTTTACCATTAACTCCAAATGGCTGCACAGTTCAAAACAGCTGCACAGCTATGCAACCACGCTACTTGCATGGCCGGCAAATGGCAAAAGTGCCCCCAAGACGCTACCCCAGAGGAACAGCCAGGTCCATGCCACAGAAGTCCCTAAAATTTGGTGATGAAACTCAGTCTTGTGACTGAGACAAAAAAGCTTGGACACAGGTAGAGTAAACACAGGGTTCTGACAGAAACCAGGAACACAAGAGGGGTGATTGGTTGCTCTTCTGGGAAGAGAGCAGTACATGAACTTCCAGCTCCAGGGCTAGAGAGAGGGGCACCCCTACATTCATTCCAACCATCAGCACTAAAAGTCTTCAGGGAGCAAAACAGCGCCAGTTAGCTGGCCAGGAAGCACTCAGATTAGGGAAGTACCCAGATTAGGAAGCACAATTTACACTAACACCCCCCACCGCAGTCCTGCAGGTGTATCCCCACTAGAGCAAGTTCATCTGAGAATCAGTGCAACAGGCCTCTCCCTTAGAAGACCAGCACAAACAATTCACTTGAGTCAAGTCTACTTATCATACAGTGCTGCTAAGTCTCACTTCTAGAGGAAACAGGATCTAGCTTCTTTTTAGATTTCATTCTTCAATTTTTTAATTATTGTTTCTTCATTTCTTTTATTTCAATTCCTTTATTTTTAATTTTTTTAACTCTCATTTTATTTTACTCATTTGTTTGTTTTTGGATCTAGATTCTGTTAACAAGCAGACTAAAAGACATACAGAATTTTTTTGTTGTTTTTTGTTTGTTTTTATTCTTTCTTCTTTTCTTTTCTGGGCAAAATAACAAGATGGAGAAATTCACTCCAAAAGAAAGAATAGGAAGTAAATCTCACAGCCAGGGATTTAATCAATACAGACATAAATAAGATGTTTGAATTCTAATTTAAACCAATTATTATAAGATAATAGCTGGGCTTGAAAAACACATAGAGGAAACTAGAGAATCCCTTACTTCAAAGATAACTAAAATCTAGTTGGGCAAAAATTAAAAATGCTATAACTAAGAATCAAATTGAAATATGGGCCATAAAAATAAAAATGGATGAAGCAGAGGAACAAATCAGTGATATAGAAAATAAAAATTATGAGAAATAATGAAGCTGAAAAGAAGAGGGAAAAGAAATCATGGATCACAACAGTAGAATTACAGAACTCAGCGACTAAAATGGAATAACATTCATATCATAGGAGTTCCAGAAAATTAAGAGAAAAAGGGACATTTTTTTGAACAAATTATACCTGAAAAGTTCCCTAATCTGGGGAAGAATAGAAGCACAGAGAACTCCCATTAATTTCAACAAAAGAAGTCTTTGTCCAGAATGGCCATGATTCAGAACAGAAAGAGAAATAATGAGTTTCTCACTAACACTAAGTAAGTTCATGACCACTAAACCAGACATGCAAGAAATTTTAAGGGGGACTCTTTGAGTGGGGAAAAAAAAAGACCACAAGCAGCAAGACTAGAGAGTACCAGAGAAAATCACCAGAAACACCAACTCTACAGGCAAAACAATGCCACTAAATTCACATCTTTCATAATGATTCTGGATATAAATGGACTAAATGTTCCAATCAAAAGACACAGGGTATCAGGCAATGGCTATGGAGGGATGCAGTGGGAACAAGCTACTGACATCTGGGTTCCCTTGACCCGTGAGCACTGGGCCTCTCCCCAGTAGCTGGAAACAGAAAATTGTTTGCCAACTCAAAATGTCCAAATCTGCCAGATGATCAGAATCACCTGATTCGAAACCAGAATCTGTCTTAGAAACTCAGGCCCCAGGTACCCTCTCCTGGCCTGCTAAATCAAAATCTGTGCAGTGAGGACACAAGAATCAGGATTTAACCAGATGTTACATAAGTTTGAATATTTACTGGATTGGTCTGTGCATTTCTGTACCTTTGTTCACTGTGCGGTTGTCTGTTTTCTTTATCCAGGGTTACCTCAAAAAACAAGCCAAAGTACACACGGTGGAGAGTCCCAAATACCACTACGAGTAGGGAAACAAAATAACCAAAGTCTTAACAAGAGAAACCAAGAGACAGCATTCAAAGAACACTAACTGAACGGACAGGCCCTAAACAGTCAAAGAGCCCTCTTTAACAGCAGAACCCACAGGGGCAGGGTGCACAACAAGCTTTTAAAATTAATAAGAGATAGAAAGCTAACCAAAATGACGAAACGGAAGAACTCTCCTCCAAACAAATTCCAGGAAGAACCGACAGCTAAAGAACTCCTCAAAACAGATATAACCAATATAACTGAACAACAATTTAGAACAATAGTCATAAAATTAATTGCTGGGCGTGAAAAAAGCATGGAAGACATCAGAGAAACTATTGCTACAAAGACTATGGAGCTCAAAAATAGTTGTGATGAATTAAAAAATGCTATAAATGAGATACATGATAAAATGGAGGCATACAATGCATGGACTGAAGAGGCAGAGAGGAGAATAAGTAATTTAGAAGATACAATTATAGAAAAAGAGGAAGCTGAGAAAAAGAGAGATAAACTGGTCCAGCAACATGAAAGAAGAGTTCAAGAGCTCAGCGATACAATCAAACGGAACAATATCCGTATCATAGGGATCCCAGAAGAGGAAGAGAGAGGGAAAGGTGCTGAAGGAGCCCTGGAACAAATTATAGCAGAGAACTTACCGAACCTGGGGAGGGAGGTAGATGTTGAAATTCAAGAGGCACAGAGAACTCCCCTCAGATGTAACTTGAATCGATCTTCTGCATGACATATCATAGTGAAACTGGCAAAATATAAGGACAAAGAGAAAATTTTGAAAGCGGCTAGGGATAAAAGGGCCCTAACATACAGAGGGAAACCTATCAGAGTAGGGACAGACCTATCTACTGAAACTTGGCAGGCCAGAATGGAATGGCAGGAGATCTTCAATGTGACGAACGGAAAAAATAGGCAGCCAAGAATCCTCTATCCAGCAATTCTGTCATTCAGAATAGAAGGAGAGATCAAAGTCTTTCCAAATAAACAAAAATTGAAAGAATTCGTCACCACTAAGCCAGCCCTACAAGAAATCCTGAGGGGGACTCTGAGGGAAATATTGCAAGGAATGCAAGATGCTAGAGACACACCACAAGCATGAGTCCCACAAACGACACAATGACTCTAAACCCACATATTTCAATAATAACACTGAATGTAAATGGGCTGAATGCTCCAATAAAAAGACATAGGGTAGGAGAATGGATAAAAAAACAAAATCCATCTATTTGCTGTCTACAAGAGACTCATTTTAGACCTGAGGACACCTTCAGATTGAAAGTAAGGAGATGGAGAACTATCTATCATGCTACTGGAAGTCAAAAGAAAGCTGGAGTAGCTATACTTATATCAGACAAACTGCACTTCAAATTAAAGACAGTAACGAGATAAGAAGAGCAGTATATAATAATTACAGGGTCTATCCATCAGGAAGAGCTAACATTTATAAATGTCTATCCACTAAATATGGGAGCACCTAAAAATATAAAGCAATTAATCACAAACAGAAGCCATCTAATGGATAAGTATGTGCTAATAGCAGGGGACTTTAATACTCCACTTATAGCAATGGATAGATCAAAAGACATAAAATCAATAAAGACACAATGCACTTGAATGACACATTGGGCCAGATGATTTTGACAGAGAGATTTAGAACTCTATACCCTTAGGCCATGGAATTCACTGTTTTCTCAACTGCGCATGGCACATTCTCCAAGATAGATCATATACTGGGACATAAAGCAGTCCTCAATAAATATAAAAGAATTGAGATCATACCATGCACACTTTCAGATCTCAATGCTATGAAACTTCAAATCAATCACAAGACGAACTCTGGAAAACCTACAAAAACTAGGAGGTTAAAGAATACCCACTAAAGAAGGAATGGGCCAATCAGGCAATTAGAGAAGAAATTTAAAAATCTATGGAAACAAATGAAAATGAGAATACAACAATCCAAACTCTATGGTATGCATCAAAGGCAGTCCTAAGAGGAAAGTATACTGCACTCCAGGCCTATTTGAAGAAACTAGAAAAAGCACAAGTACAAAATCTAACAGCTCACCTAAAGGAACTAGAAGAAGAGCAACAGTAGCACCCCACACCCAGTAGGAGAAGAGAAATAATAGAAATCAGGACAGTAATAAACAATATACAACCAAAGAAACAGTTGAACAGATCAATGAAACCAAGAGTTCGTTTTCTGAAAAAATAAACAAAAATGACAAACCTCTAGCCAGGCTTCTCAAGAAGAAAAGAGAGAGCACCCAAATAGACAAAATCATGAATGAAAATGGACTGATTACAACCAACCCCTCAAAAATACAAGCAATTATCAGGGAATACTATGAAAAATTATATGCCAACAAATTGGACAACTTAGAAGAAATGGACAAATTCCTAAACACACACTCACTACAAAAATTCATACGGGAAGAGATAGAAAATCTGAACAGACCCATAACTAGTGAAGAAATCAAATCAGTTATCCAAAAACTCCCAACAAATAAGAGCCCTGGACCTGATGGCATCCGTGGGGTATTCTACCAGACATTTAAAACAGAATTAATACCAATTCTTCTCAAGCTATTCCAAAAAACAGAAATCGAAGGAAAACTTCCACACTCATTTTATGAAGCCAGCATCACTTTGATTCCCAAGCCAGAAAGAGACCCAGCAAAAAAAGAGAACTATCGGCCAATATCCTTGATGAATACAGATGCAAAACTCCTCAACAAGATACTTGCAAATCGAATTCAACAACACATAAAAAGAATTATCCACCAAGATCAAGTGGGATTCATTCATGGGTTACAGGTCGGCTTCAATATTTGCAAATCAATCAATGTGATACATCACATCAACAAAAGAAAAGATAAAAATCTTATGATCCTGTCAATAGATGCAGAAAAAGCATTTGACAAAATACAGCATCCCTTCTTAATAAAGACCCTCGAGAAAGTTGGGATTGAAGGAACTTACTTAAACATCATAAAAGCCATCTATGAGAAGCCCTCAGATAACATCATCCTCAACAGGGAAAAACTGAGAGCTTTCTCCCTGAGATCAGGAACACGACAGGGATGTCCCCTCTCACTACTGTTGTTTAACATAGTGCTGGAAATCCTAGCATCAGCCATCAGACAATAAAAGGAAATCAAAGGCATCAGAACTAGCAAAGAGGAAAGAAGTCAAACTTTCACTTTGCGCAGACGACATGATACTCTATAGAAAACCCAACAGCTTCCACCAGAAGCCTACTCGAACTGATCCAAGAATTCAGCACAGTTGCAGGGTAGAAAATCAATGTACATAAATCGGTTGCATTTTTATACACCAACAATGAAGCAAAAGAAAGAGAAATCAAGAAACTGATCCCATTCACAATTGCACAAAAATCATAAAGTACCTAGGAATAAACTTAACCAAGAATATAAGAGATCTGTATGATGAAA
Source organism: Hyaena hyaena (assembly GCF_003009895.1). Classification (NCBI taxonomy): domain Eukaryota; kingdom Metazoa; phylum Chordata; class Mammalia; order Carnivora; family Hyaenidae; genus Hyaena; species Hyaena hyaena. The sequence continues at coordinate 291,068 of NW_024081366.1, forward strand.
ACTAATGAAAACTTATGAAGGAAATTGAAGACGACACAAAGAAATGGAAAAACATTCCATGCTCATGGATAGGAAGAATAAATATAGTTAAAATGTCATTACTACCCAAAGCAATCTACACATTCAATGCAATCCCAATCAAAATTGCACCAGCATTCTTCTTAAAACTAGAACAAACTATTCTAAAATCTGTATGGAACCACAAAAGACCCCAAAAGGTAATATTGAAGAAGAAAACCAAAACGGGAGGTGTCACCATCCCAGACTTTAGCCTTTACTATAAAGCTGTCATCATCAAGACAGTATGGTATTGGCACAATAACAGACACGTAGACCAATGGAATAGAATTGAGAACTCAGAATTGGACCCAAAAGTATACAGCCAACTAATCTTTGACAAAGCAGGAAAGAGTATCCAATGGAAAAAAGACAGCCTTTTTAACAGATGGTGTTGGATAGCAACATGCAGAAGAATGAAACTAGATCATTTTCTCACACCATACACAAAAATAAACTCAAAATGGATAAAGGACCTGAATGTGAGACAGGAAACCATCAAAACCCTAGGGGAGAAAATAGGAAACAACCTCCTTGATCTCAACTGCAGCAATTTCTTTCTTGACACATACCCAAAAGCAAAAGAATCAAGAGCAAAAATGAACTATTGGGACCTCATCAAGATTAAAAGCTTCTGCATGGCAAAGGAAACATCCATAAAACTAATAGGCAACCAACGGAATGGGAAAAGATAGTTGCAAATGACCTATCAGATAAAGGGCTAGTATCCGAAATCTATAAGGAACTCCCCAAACTCCACACCCGAGAAACAAACAACCCAGTGACGAAATGGGCAGAAGATATGAACAGACACTTCTCCAAAGAGGACATCCAGATGGCCAACAGACACATGAAACGATGCTCAGCATCCCTCCTCATCAGGGAAATACAAATCAAAACCACACTGAGATACCACCTCACGCCAGTCAGAGTGGCTAAAATGAGCAAATCAGAGAACTCTAGATGCTGGCGAGGATGTGGAGAAACGGGCACCCTCCTACACTGTTGGTGGGAATGTAAACTGGTACAGCCCCTCTGGAAAACAGTGTGGAGGTTCCTCAGGAAACTAACAATAGAACTCCCCTATGACCCAGCAATAGCACTGCTAGGAATTTACCCAAGGGATACAGAAATGCTGAGGCATAGGAGCACATGTACCCCAATGTTCATAGCAGCACTCTCCACAATAGCTAAAACATGGAAAGAGCCTAAGTGTCCATCAACAGATGAATGGATCAAGAAGATGTGGTTTATCTATACCATGGAATACTACATGGCAATGAGAAACAATGAAATCTGGCCATGTGTAGCAACATGGATGGACCTTGAGGGTGTTATGCTGAGCGAAATAAGTCAGGCAGAGAAGGACAAATATCATATGTTTGCACGTATAGGAGGATTAGGAGGAACTTAACAGAGGACCATGGGGGAGAAGAAGGGGGGAAACAGTGGGGGAGAGGTAGAAAGGTAAACCATGAGAGACTCTTGAATGATGACAACAAACTGAGGACTGATGTATGGGGGTGGAGGGGGGAGATGGGCATAGAGGAGGACACCTGTGGTGATGATCACTGGGTTTATATGGAAACCAACTTGACAATAAACTATTTGTAAAAAATAAATAAATAAATAAATAAATAAACCTTAAAAAGTTAAAAAAATGAAAATGAAAAAAAAAAAAAAGGAACAAGACAATGACGTCCACTCTCACCATTACTATTTAACATAGTACTGAAAGTCTTAGCCTCAGCAATCAAGCAATAAAAAGAATTATTAAGGCATCCAAATTGGCAAGGAAGAATTCAAACTTTCACTATTTTCAGATGAAATGATTTCTCTATGTAGAAAATTCAAAAGACTCCACCAAAACACTGCTAGAAGTAATACATGAATTTAGCAAAGTCACAGGATATAAAACAACATGCAGAAATCTACTGCATTTCTATACATCAATAATGAAGCAGCAGAAAATGAAATCAAGAAATCAATCCCATTGGCAATTACACCAAAAGCAATTAGATACCTATGAGTAAACCTAACCCAAGAGGTAAACGATCTGCACTCTGAAAACTATAGAAGGCTTATGTAAGAAATTGAAGAGGATACAAAGAAATGGAAAAGTATTCCATGTTCATGGATTGGAACAAATTGTTAAAATATCTATACTATTCAAAGCAATCTACACATTTAATGCAATCCCTATCAAAATGCCACCAGCATTTCTCACAGACCTAGAACAAACAATCCTAAAATTTGTATAGAAAAACAAAATACCCAGGGTGCCTGGGTGGCTCAGTAAGTTGAGCGTCTGACTTTGGCTCAGGTCATGATCTCATGGTTCGTGGGTTCGAGCCCCGCGTCGGGCTCTGTGCTGACAGTTAGCTCAGAGCCTGGAGCCTGTCTTCAGATTCTGTGTCTCCCTCTCTCTCTGACCCTCCCTTGTTCTGTCTTCTATCTCTCTCTCAAAAATAAATAAAACATTAAAGAAAATTTTTAAAAAGAACCACAAAATACCCTAAATAGCCAAAGCAATTCTGAAAAAGAAAAACTAAACTAGAGGCCTCATTATTCCAGATTTCAAGCTCTATTACAAAGCTTTAGTCATGAAGGCAATATAGTACTGGCACAAAAACAGACATATACATCAATGGAACAGAATAGAAAATCCAGAAATGGACCTACAACTATATGGTCAACTCATCTTCGACAAAGCAGGAAAGAATATCCAATGGAAAAAAGACCGTCTCTTCCACAAATGGTTTTGGAAAAACTGGACAGCAATATGCAGAATGAAATTGGACCATTTTCTTATGCCATACACAAAAATTAATTAAAAATGGATGAAATACCTAAATGTGGGATAGAAAACCATCAAAATTCTAGAGAAGAACACAGACAGCAACCTCTTTGACTTTGGCTGGAACAACTTCCTACTAGACATGTCACCAGAGACAAGGTAAACAAAAGCAAATATGCACTATTAGGACTTCATCAAGATAAATAGCTTCTGCACAGCTAAAAAAACAATAAAACTAAAAGGCAGTCTACAGAATGAGAGAAGATGTTTGTAAACGACATACCTGGAAAAGGGATAGCATCCAGAATCTATAAAGAACTTATCAAAACATCCAAAATGCAAATAACTTAGTTAAGAAATAGGCAGGGGCGCTGGGGTGGCTCAGTCAGTTATGTGTCTGACTCCTGATTTCCACTCAGGCTTTGATCTCATGGTCATAAGAATGAGCCCCATATCAGGCTCCATGATGACAGCATGGACCCTGGTTGAAATTCTCTCTCTTCCCCTCTCTGTGCACCCCCACCTCCGCTCACAGTCTCTTTCTCTCAAAATGGAAAAAAAAAAAAAAAAGAAAGAGAAAGTAAGAAAAGAGAAATGGGTAGAAGACATGAATAGACTTTTTTCTAAAGATGTCTAGATGGCTAACCAACACATGAAATATGCTCAATATCACTCATCATCAGGGAAATACAAATCAAAATCACAATGAGCTACCACCTCACACCTGTCAGAATGGCTAAAATTAACAACCCAATAAACAACAGGTGTTGGCAAGGATGCAGAGAAAGGAGATCTGTCTTGCACTGTTGGTAGGAACGCAAACTAGTGCAGCCATTCTGGAGAACATTATGGAGGTTCCTCAAAAAACTAAAAATAGAACTACCCTACAATCCAGCAATTGCACTATTAGGTATTTACCCAAAGAATACAAAAATACTAATTTGAGGGTGTACATGCACCCCAATGTTTTGGAAGCATTATCAACAAGGGCCAAAAATATGAAGAGAGCCCAAATGTCCACTGACTGATAAATGGGTAAAGCAGATGTGGTGGATATATACAATGGGATATTACTCAGCCATCAAAATAGAATAAATCTTGGGATTTGCAATGACGTGAGTGGAGCTAGAATGTATTATGCTAAGCGAAGTAAGTCAATCAGAGAAAGACAAATATTGTATGATTTCACTCATATGTGGAATTTAAAAACAAAACAGATGAACATATGGGAAGGGAGAAGGGAAGATGAGAGAGGGAAACAAGCCAAAAAGACTCTTTCTTAAATATTTAAAATTTTTTTTAAATGTTTTATTTATTTATTTTTTTAGAGACAGCATGAGCAGGGGAGGGTCAGAGACAGAGGGAGACACAGAATCTGAAACAGGCTCCAGGCTCTGAGCTAGCTGTCAGCATAGAGCCCGACACAGGGCTCAAACCCACGAACCATGAGATCATGACCTGAGCTGAAGTCGGACGCTTAACTGACTGAGTCACCCAGGCGCCCCCCAAAAGACTCTTAATGATAGAGAACAAACTGAGGATTGATGACAGGTGGGTGAGGAATGGGCTAGATGGGTGATGGATATTACAGAGGGTACTTGTTATGATGAGCACTGGGTATTGTATGTGACAAATCACTTAAGTCTCCTCCTGAAACTAATACTGCACTATATTCTAACTAAACATTAAATTAAAAAAATAAAAAATGACTCAAATATACATTTCTCCAGAAAAGATATATAAGTGGCCAATAGCACATGAAAAGATGTTCAACCTCACTCATCAATAGGTAGGAGATAATAGAAAATACACATACAGGTCTCTGCACCTGCTCACCATTTAGAACTCCTAAGACTCTTAGAGTTTTGAAGTGATAAAAGCACAAGGAGTGTCTCTTATTCTAATCTTTGGTCTTTGGCACTATCCCTGATATAGGGCTCCTATGTCCCTTGTAAATTCCGAAGTGGTAAGAACATTAGGAGCATCTTTTGCCATAATGAGGCAACCCTGGGTGGCCTCCTGGATGGGGACTGGTCACCAAATAACCAAGCTGTAATTAGGTGTTGGAATTGTCAGCCCCACCACCCCCATCCCCCAGAGGGGTAAGTGAGGCTGGAAACGGAGTTAATGACTGATCTTGCCTAAGAGATGAAGTCTTCATAAAAATCCCAAAAGTAGATAGGGAGTTTACAGAGCTTCCAGATAGGTGAACACATCCATATCTGAATAGGGTCACACATCCCAACTCCACAAGGACAGAAGCTCCCGCACTCAGGACCTTCCCAGACTCACCCTATGAGTCTCTTCACATGGCTGTTCATCTGTCTCCTTTATCATATCCTTTAATAAACTAGTAAATAATAGCAATTGTTTTCCTGAGGTCTGTGAGCCGCCCTAGCAAATTAACTGAACCCAAGTTTATAGCCAATCAGTCAGAAGCATAAGTGACAACTTAAACTCACAACTGCCATCTGAAGTGGGGTGGGGGCAGTCTTGTGGGATTGAGCCCTTAACCTGTGGGAATCTGACACTATCTCCAAGTGTCAAAATTGAGTTAAACTGTAGGACACCCAGCTAGTGTTGTAGACAATTGCTTGCTGTGGGGAAAAACTTCCACAATTTGGCAACCAGAAATGTGAGAAGTAAAGTGTTCTGAGTGAAAATAAAGGAGACACTCTGGAGAGAACAGTAGGTTTTCCAATGTAGTAGTGAAATGCAAATCAAAACCACAATGGAATACCACTTCACACCTATTGGGTTGGCTATTACTCCAAAAAGAAGAAATAAGCAAATAATAAATATTGGTGAGGATGAAATGGGAACCCCTATGCCTTGCTGATGGGAATATAAAATGGTGCAGCCCCTTTGGCAAATGGTATGGTAGTTCCTCAAAAAATTAAACCATAGAATTACCACGAGACCTAGTAATTGTACTTCTGGATATATATCCAAAACAATTTAAAGCAGGAACTCAAATAAAATACATATTTGTAGTCCCATGTTCATAGCAACATTATTCACAATAGCCAAAAGATGGAAGTGACCCAAGTGTCCATAAAAGGATGAATGGATAAACAAATTTTGGTATGTACAGACAATGGAATATTATTCAGCCTTAAAACGGAATGAAATTCTGGCACATGCTACAACACGGATGAACCTTGAAGACACTATGCTAAGTGAAATAAGCCAGTTACAAAAGGAAAAACAGTGTTAAGATGCCTTATACATGAGGTACCTAAAGTAGTCAAATTTATAGACACAAAGAGTAGCATGATGGCTGCCATGGGCTGGTGGGAAGTGAGAATGGGGCATTAATGTTTAACGGTATGGAGTTTCTGTTTGGGAAAATAAAGAAGTTCTGGAAATGGATAATGATGATGGTTGCACGATGTGAATATACTTAATGTCACTGATTTGTACACTTAAAAATGATTAAAATGGTAAATTTTGTTACATATACTTTGCCACAATAACAAATACATAGAGCACACTAAAACAGTCTTCCCGGTTTTGTGAGACTCAAGTACAATCTATGTAGAAAAGCTCTGCAACCTATACAATGTAGAAAAGCTCTGCAACCTATACAGTGCTTCACAAATACTAGCATTTTTTAATCATTATCACCCTGTTTACCCCAACCTGATACCATTACCCACATGTTATATCTGGCCATGCTCACCCAGCAGCACCCTGTTGCACTTTAAGTGTGGTACAGTGATAGCCACCTTCCTTTTGCTAAACCCTGGATTCTACATGTCAATACAACAGTCTTCCACAGTTCTGGCTCTGAAACAGAACAAGCCCCCCAAAAGACATAAATTTTAGACAAGCCTGATTGGATTTTAAAGAAAAAACTCAGAGACTTCTTCCTCTTACCCAGCTTTCCTCAATGCTTGGTTTGGAAGCAGTCCTCATTCAGCAGCAAGAGGTTACCATGCCATTGCCAAGAACAAGGAAAATCTTCCTCCAGTTCAGCTGACCACCTAACTCCCTGGCCCACTACCAAGCAATGTAGGTCATAAGGCAGCCCTTAAGCAGGTGAATAATCTTGAACCTTCTGGATTCTAGGAAACAAATAGAGGAAATGTCGTCATTGAGCATCAATTGAGAATAAAAGTAAATAGATAATAAAAATGAAAATGCTAAAATCAAAAGACCACAATGATCAGCTTTGATGGACTGCACAATTCTCTATATTGTAGCTTCAGAGCTGAACCCTCAAGTACTCATATATTGCTGCAGAACCAGTGTGATAATGCAGTAGTGCAAAACTTAGAATGATATTTCTTTCTGGAAAGCAATCCAATTGGAAACTACAACCAGATACTGAGCAAAATCTGTGTCAGCATTTAGGTGCTGTCTGAAAGCCCCAAGTATCTTTAGCTATTACAGGTGCTGCTCACTAAGAATTTCTCCTAACGTGGGTAATGCTACAGTGCCATCTAAAATCTTTTTATTATGTTTATTTATTTTTGAGAAACAGAGAAAGAGCACAACCAGTGAAGGGGCAGAGAGAGAAGGGAAATGCTGAATCTGAAGCAGACTCCAGGCTCTGAGCTGTCAGCACAGGGCCTGATGCAGGGCTCGAACTCATGAAACACGATATCATGACCGAGCTGAAGCTGGACACTCAACCAACTGAGCCACCCAGGCGCCCCTGAAATCTTTTTCATGCAATGTAACGTATACTCAGGAATTGCTGCCTTTTCAGATAGTCCCTGTTGGACCAACGAGGGATTTTTATTCCATGGCTCTTTGGGGAGCTTTAAATGTATGTCAAGCATGAAGCATGAAGTAGTACTTAATCCAGCCTTGTTATTTTGACCTTCTATGGCCAAGTCTCTACGTCCTCACATTCTTGAATGTTTTTGCTTGCCTCACTTATACCTTATCCAAGATTCTTAGTATCATCCACAAGACTAAATAAGAACTCAAGATTTTTTGACAAAACTTTCTGCCAACGCCCACAAATCTTGACTGTGGTTTCCCAAATTCTTTGATTCTCCACCATATACCCTTTCTTTTCTGTGCAAAGACCATAAATAACACTTACACTATATATAGTCCCACTTGTGTAGAACTGCATCTTTCCTAGTTTTCCCCTCTACCTCTTCATACTGCACCTATATTGTTGTGTTAACTGAAGTTCAGTCATAACACCTACAACAGCATCAGACACTCTCCCTTCTGTCTTTATTTTGCTATAACCTATTGGCTAAAGATATATGTCACTCCGGGAGTGTTGCAGTTAAGGAAAAAGACTCGAAGGGACAGCAGGCACTGAGGCTGGGGTCACCAGCCAAATGAAACCCAAATATACAAAAGCAAAAGTTTAGGAAACATCCCTTGCACACACCTCTTTTATAACCGGTAGAGTAGGGCTGGCTGGTTGATTAAGTGAAAGAACCAACAATCCTTTCTCCACAAATGATTGATGGCAGGACAACAAGCCCCTGGCTACAGGTGCCTCAACATATTCTTGGGTGGTTCATTGTTATGAGCCATTGACCCACCATCACCAGGTCAAATGCTCGAAGTTCTTTTCCAAAAATGGTAATAAAATTGGAGCCATTCATATTCCCTTCGTTATTCTAGGAGGCAATCGCTACAGCAGCTAAGCATTCAGTCTATGAGCCAAAGCGATCTGAGTTCAAATTATGCTTTAGCCGCTTGTTGAGTACCAACAGTCAATGATCTTTTCTTATACCCCCACTTGCCTACGCCCTCTGCCACTTCGCTCTCTCACCACCACCAAGCACAGAGAGCCCAGGGACTACATAACAGCAGACAGGGATCTGTTCTCCCTTTACCTCTTCCTATCCTCAGCTATGTTGCCGCCTTGAAGGTGAGCGCTCCCTCATTCTCTCATTCTCTAGAGTGCCGCGACTCTTTCCTCATACTGCACCGCACACTCCAGCTTTTGCAAAATAACGGGCACGCCGCTGGGGCGGGACCAAGCACTTCATTTCCTAACAGCGCGGAACTAAAATGAAAGTGCCAAGGTTGTTACCAAATGACTTACCTGTTACCATGGTAAAGCGGCTGCCGCCATTTTTATTGTGCTCGATGATTCCTCGCGTCGGTGTAGGAAAACACGAATAATAAGGAATTCTACAGAATAAAAGCCTTCCTTCAAGTTAGTCTGGGCGGTCACAAACATAGGTCGGAACCGAGTTATCCTCAGGCAGCAGCTCAGCCCGGAGGGGTTACTGCTCTCGTGGACTGAGCACTCCTGCTGACGGAATGACGTCAGGTGAGGAACCGTGTGTACGCCCGGCCCAGTTGCTTAACGGCTTACGCGCCGTACAGAAGCGTGTTTAACGTAAATCTCACGCGCCGTACGGAAGTGTGCCCTGGCGCACCGGAAGCAGCCGGAAGAGAGCGATGGCGGGCTTGACTGTGAGAGACCCTGCGGTGGATCGTTCTCTGCGTTCAGTGTTCGGTGAGAGGAATTCGTGGAGCCAAGCATCGGGGAGGGACAGAAAGAGACAGGGAGCTGCGAGGAATGCCTCCTGCACCTCATGAATTTCCACAGGAACTGTTTATGGGTTTGGCTTGCAGCTCTTCCTTCCTATCCTGTGGGGCGGCCAACCTGGTGGACTCGCGGGCAAAGTGATCCCCCTTTCCCCTGAGGTCTCACAGCGTTTTCAAGATGTGGCTGAGGAAGTTAAACTAGCTTTCAGCTTCTATGCATTTCTCCTTTCATGAGCCTCAATCATTGCCTGCTATTGAGGGCGCATGGCAACTGTCCTTTACTACTTCTCACCCCCTATCCCAGAATACAGATTATATGCTGAGTACATAGATCCTTGTGTCCACTTGCCGCCCTCTCATAAGCACTTTCCTCTGCTTTTTACTGTAACATTCTAGTTCGATACCGTTAGCGGCCACCTGGCGTCTTAAGGTGGATTGTGAATGAATGAATGAACGATTAAGACCTCGTCGAAGAAATTTTAAAGAGGATCGAGTCTATTCTGAGTAATCTTTTCAGACAAAATAAGTTCGTTTGTTTGTTTGTTTGTTTTTAAGTACCTGTGATTTTGCAGCACCTTTTGGAAGGGACATGACGAGACAGTTGAGAATAATTTTTAAACATCCTCCACTACATTCGTCTTCATTCTTCTTTGAGAGTGTGTGTATGTGTGGAAATATGGACATATTGAACCGGTTTTCAAAATACCAAATACAATGGTACTTTTAGTTCCTATTGATAAGACTAAAAGATTTTCAGGTAAATAACAAATGCCAGAGTATTTATTTTCACCGAAGTTAAGGAAAATCATAACACTTGTCAGATAAGTCTAAGAATTGCTATTAAGGAGTGCCTATACCTTTTATATTTAGACATAGTGGTTTATTTGTTCTGTAATTCAAGTCAGCAGATAAGATTAAAATCTTGTCTGAAGTACCATGGACCTGGGGTTGTAGGAACACTATTTCGAGGTAGTTGTTACATTTTCAATGATATGTGTAGATACCGGTTTACTTTCTCACCAAAGAAAAGGGTTACAAATTTAAGAGTTTTAATATGTTGTCTATTTTCTTCATAGTGGGGAATATTCCATATGAGGCTACTGAAGAGCAGTTAAAGGACATCTTTTCTGAGGTTGGACCTGTTGTTAGTTTCAGGTGAGATCCCCTTTGACTACTTGGGGTTTTCTTTAAAACCCAGATTTGGCCTTTAGCAATAATGACAAGGTTTTTACTGGTGACTTTTCACATTCTTCTTTTTGTTTGTAACAGCTTTATTCAGGTATGATTTACATACTATACAATTCACATTTTTATTTAAAAATATATTAAAAAAATACTTCAGTGAGGGGCATCTGGGTGGCTCAGTCAGTTAAACATCCGACTTTGGCTCAGGTCATGATCTCATGGTTTGAGTTCAAGCCCTACATCAGGCTGTTGGCTGTCAGCACAGAGTCTGCTTCGGATCCTCTGTCTCCCTCTCTATCTCTGCCCCTACCCTGCACTCTCTCTCTCTCAAAAATAAATACACGTTAAAAAAAATATTTCAGTGAGGCAGTCAGAGTGATAAAGTTATTTGTTTTAATGTGGACCAAATTAGAACATGGCAATGTTACTAGGAAACTGTATGTGTGTAACATTTGTGTCTGATACTTGGTTCCGCTCTTCCAGGTTGGTATATGATAGGGAGACAGGAAAACCAAAGGGTTATGGCTTCTGTGAATACCAAGACCAGGAGACGGCACTTAGTGCCATGCGAAACCTGAATGGGCGTGAATTCAGTGGGAGAGCACTTCGTGTGGACAATGCTGCCAGTGAAAAGAACAAAGAAGAGCTGAAGAGTGAGTATAAATCTGATTCATATGCAACATGGGTTAGTAAAGATGTATTGAAGATTTTCCATTTATGACGTGTTTTAGCATCTGCTGAAATGGTTAGCCACATAGCTTTTTTAGTTGACCCACTTGAGCCGCCTGCATTAAGGAAGTGTATATCTTTGAAAAAAAAAAGGAAAGTTGACTTTAGAAGTCCCTCCAGTTGCCACGGAGTTGATTTCTAGTTGAAGATGAATTCAGGTTCACCAAGCCATTAGTTGCACTAATAACTGGATCATTAGTTATCCACTGCTGTAACTATTTGTCAGATCTATAATTGGTGGGATTACTAAGGCATTCTCTTGGCTTTTTTCATGAGGTAACCGATCAGGAATTACATTTTGAAATTGGCATCTTTTTCTCTTATTTTGCTTCTGAAAATTAACATCTTTTTCTGTGGTTTTGCTTCTGAAATGAGTTGTCAAAAGAAATTCATATGCTCCATCCCTAATTTACATGAATATTGTCCACCCATGTGATCTTAGTCCCAGCTTTCCTCTGAGAGCAAAAATACACTCTGTCACTTTCCTCTACAGAAATAAGAGACTTGCAGATCACTTATTTCTCAGTTCCAGAGAATTTAAAGTTATCACTGGGTCCTGGAAGGGAAGCATCCCTGGAAAGTAGATACTTGAAATGACTTAGCTCTTAATTTTGCCTCCTTAACTTTTTGTACTTTCTTCCTGATCAGGCCTTGGCACTGGTGCCCCTGTCATTGAGTCACCTTATGGAGAGACCATCAGTCCTGAGGATGCCCCAGAGTCCATTAGCAAAGCAGTTGCCAGTCTTCCACCAGAGCAGATGTTTGAGCTGATGAAACAAATGAAGGTGGGAGGAGGCATTAGGTTAAGAACAAATCAAATCACAGCAAATTTTCAAGGAGTTCATTGATAAAGTCAGTGGAAATGTTTCCATGAACTCAAATAAAAGGTGTGCCTGTTAACCACCATTTCTTGCAAATTTGATATGCCACATGTGCATAGCATATTTTACATTTTGTGCAAAGAGCTTTCCATTTTTGTACACAAATACAGATACACAGTCTGGCTTTTTGTGGCCAGTAGATATCAGATGTAAATATTCAAATGTGGCTTTTTTCCTAAATGGTGGTATTATGGTATTCGAAATGCCTCTTCCTTCTTTTGCCCATCATGACCAAAATATTACATTTCTCAGATGAGAATGGCTCTAAATCACTATTAATTTCTAAGTAATAAGTATTGAATCTGATGATGAATCTGTTTGTCTTCTCAGCTCTGTGTCCAGAATAGTCCCCAGGAAGCACGGAACATGTTGCTTCAGAACCCTCAACTGGCTTATGCTTTGCTACAAGCACAGGTAGTGATGAGAATTGTGGATCCAGAGATTGCCCTGGTGAGTGCTTCTTGTTTTTTATGGAAATGCCACAGTAAACTGTGTGTGGGGTAGGAACTACTTGATTGCTTTGTCAAACAGCTCATAGATTTGTCTTTTCGTTTTTTAGAAAATTCTGCATCGCCAGACAAATATCCCAACGCTGATTGCAGGCAACCCTCAGCCAGTCCACAGTGCTGGGCCTGGCTCAGGATCCTCTGTGTCAATGAGCCAGCAGAATCCTCAGGCCCCTCAGGCCCAGTCTTTGGTAGGGATTTACCTCTTAATATTATTTTTACCTGTCTTAGAATGTCATTTTCATTTTAAGAAGATATATTGAAAGAAGAATAGTCAGGAGCTGAAGATGATAATTTAAAATTCCAGACAAGATAGCAATTTTCAGTTTGCAGGGTATGTGGCATTTGAATGAATGCAGATTCAGTGCCAAGTTTGTAGAACAAAGAGGTCTTTTCTGTGTGCCCTTTTACAGAAGCTAATTTTGTGTTTACATGCCTGTACGGTACTGTGGTCGACAGTTTGTTATTCAACATACATCTCATTTAGTATTTAACAGTAATTGTGTCAGGTTGGCACTTGTGTTATCTCCTTACCAATGGGAAAATGTAAAGCTTATTTTCTAAGCATGACATAAAACTTTGAAGCCATAAGAAATAAATACATTTGAAAGCTGAAAATTTTCTGTATAAGGAAAACAAATCGGGGCGCCTGGGTAGCTCGGTTGGTTGAGCATCCGAACTCGGCTTAGGTTATGATCTCACAGTTTGTGAATTTCAGCCCCACGTCAGGCTCTGTGCTTGACAGCTCGGAGCCTGGAGCCTGCTTCAAATTCTGTGTCTCCCTCTCTTTGCCCCTTCCCCGCTCATACTCTGTCTCTCAAGAATAAATAAACATTTAAGAAAAATTAAAAAAAAAATAAGCACCAAAAACAAATGACAAATTGGGAAAACTCTTTGCCACACTCATGATGGACAACAATCTGATTACTAGTCCTTAGTCATGTTCAAGAATGTTTATTGTCACAATATAATAATGAAATATTGAAATATCCTAAATGCACATCAGTGGAAGAATGGGAAAAAATGTGTTTTTATCCAGTGTGCCACCATAAATGACTTTCAAAAACATAATTCCATATAGCAGATAAGATGAACTAGGATACATGTTAACACAGATAACCCAAATGTTCTAAAAGTGAAAATAAGTGAATGTAGAAGCCTTCTCAAAATACAGGATATATGTGTTTGCATATATCCCAAAAATACACTGAAATGTGTTTAGTATGTATGTTTAGTTTGTAATGATTTACAGACAATTTCAAAACATCTATAAAAATTCTTAAGTGGTTGTTTTAAGAAAGGGATATAGGGAGGCACCTGGGTGGCTCAGTCAGTTAAGCATCCAACTCTTGATTTTGACTCAGGTAATGATCTAATCATCATGAGATTGAGTCCTGCATTGGGCTCCATGCTTAGTGTGGATTGGGATTCTCTCTCTCCATGCTCACTGTGCTTGGGATTCTCTCTTTCCCTCACTCTCTCTGTCCCCCCCATGCTCACACTATCTCTCAAATAAACATTAAAAAAAAAAGGATACAGGATGCAATTGGGGAAGACCAGACAGCAGATTTCAAATATATATATTATTTATTTCCTAAACTATATGTTTATTTTATTTTGTATACAATTTATATATTTGGGGTTTTTCCATAATAAAAGTTACCAACCTCAAAATAAGACAAATGTAAACAGAATTACAGTAATCTATCATTTTTTACCTATCAGATTGAGAGAGGTAAACAACTTGAAGTCAACCGTAGGTGCTACATGTGGCCTCACAACACAGATCATACTTGTCAGTCTCTGCTTTTATTTTTTTAATAAAGTTTATTTTATTTATTTTGAGAGAGAGTGCATGCATGTGAGTAGGGGAGGGGGAGAGAGAGAGACTATCCTAAACAGACTCCGCACTGTCAGCATAGAGCCCAAGGTGAAGCTCGATCTTACGAACCATGAGATCATGACCTAAGTTGAAATCAAGAGTCAGAAGCTTAGCTGACGGAGCCACCCAGGCACCCCTGCTTTTAACATATTCTGCTTTTAGAATATGGTCCATCTTTTTTTATTTTTTATTTTTTTTTTTTTAATGTTTTATTTATTTCTAGGAGAGAGAGAGAGAGACAGCGTGAGCAGGGGAGGGTCAGAGAGAGAGGGAGTCCCAGACTCTGAAACAGGCTCCAGGCTCTGAGCTGGCAGGCAGCACAGAGCCCGACGCGGGGCTCGAACCCACGAACCGCGAGATCATGACCTAAGCGAAAGTCGGACACTTAACCGACTAAGCCACCCAGGCGCCCCGAATATGGTCCATCTTAATTGTATTCTGTATACCCCGGCTCATCATGTGTGTGTCCAAAGGCATGTACATACTCTGTTTTTTCTTTTGATCAGGGTGGAATGCATGTCAATGGTGCACCTCCTCTGATGCAAGCTTCTATGCAGGCTGGAGTTCCAGCACCAGGGCAAATACCAGCAGCTGTAACAGGACCTGGCCCTGGTTCCTTAGCTCCTGGAGGTATGTTTCATTTAGAGTCTTCACCATTTTGGTATTTTGCTAAAGTTTTGTTGTAGCAAATGGTATGGTATAGCCACATTATTACATGGTAATGAGATCTTGATATAAAATTAATACACAGTTAGGATGTGTATATCCTAGGGGGAGGAAATAGTTGATATCTTATATACAGATCTTCTATGTCTGATTAAGAGAGCAAGGAAAAGGACTACAAAATGGAAAAGTCTGGTCAAACTTCCAAACTTCCAAATGGAATGAGTGGGAACTAGACCAAACCAGCAAATAGAAGGGTACAGAAAACATTACGAAGTAAGTAATAATAAACATAGACTAAGGAGGAGGGAATAAAATCTTGTATAGAGGTTAATTCTAAATGTAAATGGACTCAATTTTCCCACTGAAAGTCAAAGACTTAGGTTAAAAGGCACATAAAAAGACAGACACAAAATAATTACATTTGTTATTATACTCAACAAGAATAAAACTGCATTTTGTTAAATGTAATCAAACCAAACAACAAGGAAAAAAGTTTTAAAGCTGTATCTTTTCATTAAAGGGTATATATAGAAATTAAGAGTATTGTTATTATGATTGTAGCTTTTTCTTATTCAACACTCATAACTACAATAGTTATGAGTGAAATAGTGATTTCCTATATGAAACTCCTGTATGAACACATGACACGTATCAATATTTAAAGTTTTTTATGCAATGAGGTTGCCTCTTGTTAATTTATCTAATCTGGGTTAGATTGACTACAACCCTATTGATAGAGATTAATTGAATCTAAATTGTTCTGTTTTGTAGAGAACCTAGTCTACAGAGCTAAGTAGGCAAGGAATAGAGGAAGGGATTTTAAAAGAAATTTCAGCAAACTCATGATTTTCATTTATGCAGTTATAGTTAAAATATCTTTCAGTGAAAGAAATGGATTCTGTATTTTATACATTTTTGAGGTATGGGTACCTAACTTAAAAATATTACAAATTGCTCTGTGGTCCTACTACACATGACAAGTATGCAACCCATGACATGTGCAGCTCATAATGTAAGTTGAAAAACACCCAAAGTGGTCTATACCCTGTTCAAGGAGATACGTGTACTTGGATGTCACAACAGTGTCAAGTTGCTGTAAACGTTTTTAAGTGTCTGCTCTCCATTTATGTACTTAACATGTACATGTTAACATACCATTAACAACAACATTCATGTTGTCATAAAGTGTTAACATGCAGGGCATGGATCAGCATTGTCTGTGCACCACACTTTGAGTACCTTTGTATTAATGGACAAAAAGTAAGTAAAGACATTGAGGAATAAAGTAGCAGAACCAATAAGCACAATTTATTATGGGAGATTTGACTAAAGAATATATTTTCCCCCCCAAATGACCATGGAACTATAAAAAAAAAAAATGACTATGTACTTGGCCATAAAATTAAAGTTGAAGTAAAGATTTTACAGGCCATATTCTCTCATTATAAGTGAATAAAATTAGGGGCGCCTGCGTGGCTCAGTTGGTTAAGCGTCCAACTTCAGCTTATCATGATCTTGCGGTTCATAAGTTCAGGCCCCACATCAGGCTCTGTGCTGGTAGCTCAGAGTCTGGAGCCTGCTTCAGATTCTGTGTCTCCTCTCTCTCTGCTCCTTCCCCACTGGCGCACGCGCACTCCCTCTCTCTCTGTCTGTCTCTCTCTCTCAAAATTATTAACATTAAAAAAATAAGCCAATAAAATTAGAAATAATTAAAAGGTGACTGAAAATAACCTTTACTTGGGAAATTAAGGAACATACACTAGGTATCCTTGAATTAAAGAGAACATAAAAAGGAAATTTATGAATTATCCAAAAGACAACAAAAGTAGTGTACTTTACACAAAAAAGTTTGGGAAATAGTGAAGGCAGTACTTAAAATGAATATCTTTCAATGCCTATGTTATTAAAGAATGAAAGAGCTCTAGTACTGGTTTTAAAAAATTAGGAAAATAATATTTACAATGGTATGTTTTGTGAGTTTGTAGCACTTATACTTCTGAAGTTATTAAAGCATCACTAGGATTTTTGAAATACCCTGCACAAAGCTCTTTGACAATTAGTGAGAAGGGGGAATAATCTAGTAGAGAAGTAGACAAAGAAAATGAGTAGGCAAATCCAAATGGCAACAAAAACAAATCGATTTGTAGTCATGGCATTGCAAATTAAATAACAATATTTCACCTTACTTAAACCTATCAGACTAGCAAAATTTCAAAGAGAGATGTCACTATTGGTGGGGAAAGTGGTATCATAAATTGCTAGTGAAAATGTAAAGTTTTTCAGCCTTTTAAGAAACTAGTCTCACATTTAAAATTCATGTACTCTTTGACCCACCAATTCCACTTCTGGGAAGCTGGCCCATAGAAATGAAAGTCTCATCATGTAATAATGAATAATATGAGAAATTATGTCTAGAAGTCCTTCTGCCACTGCTTTTCTCAGATCCTAAATCTTTATATTGTTTTACTAAGAGGTCTGAATAAATCCTAGAATGTTGTGGTTAGAAGAGACCTTTTGAAATCACTTAGACCTGTTGTTCTCCAACTTTAGTGTACATTAGAATTATCTAATTATCTTATTAAAACTCAGATGCTGGTTCCCACCCTGAGACTTTCTAATTCCGCAGGTCTGATTTATAGGGCCCTGGAATTTGCAGTTATAATAATTCCTTGGTGATACTGACGCCTCTGATCTGGGGACCAAATTCTGAGAACCCCTGGTTTAGACCAACTCATTTCCCTTTGCAGATGAGGAAGCCTGGGCATATGCTAATTGTATTAAATCACTTGTTCAAAATCAGAGTTACTTTGTTACAGTAGGGATAGGGCTAGCCCAGGTTCAGGTTCTTAATCAATAGCTCTTTGGTGCCTGGCGTGTTAAATGGAATAAGAGAGTATTATGTATTCTTAAAATTTTAGTTAAATATTAATGAACTGCAAACAGTAAAGCTTGTCTTTTTTCCCCACTCACAGCATATATTATTGCTTTGAGGAAAAAAGAATTACTGCTATATGGAAAGGACAAGATAAAGACTTGTGGTACATAATTATTTTTTGTATAACAATTCTCATATCCCAACTAATTAGTGTAGAACAGTGGTTCTCAATCCTGTTAGATCCTGTGGCCTCTTTTCATAACAGATAACTTGGTAGTGACTTTTTACTATCCTGAAATGAAATGCACACATGTAACCTACTTAACATGATTTCCAAAAAAAATATAATGTCCTAACTACAATATAAAGGAGAAGTAAAAGGAAATTAACTTATAATTTAAAATATTTTTAATATGCACGTGTTCAGGCACAGCTACACAAGACACCAAAAGGTAGCCCTCAGATGCTTGCACCTATACCATGAAATAAAAGCTACAATTGTAGACAAATACAGGTATGTTGTTTTCACAACTCAAATACCAGAGAGACTATTAACATTAGTGATGTGATTATCTCAAGTGGTGAAAACTCTAGGTAAAATTCTTAACAAAACAAAAAATGTAGTGCCTATAATTAACTTGGTAATTATATTTCTGGAAAATTCAGTGTATCTGTGTACATATATAAACAGGGAAAAGAACTTTTTTGTTTACAAATACAACAGACTTGGGTTCTAAATTCAGATTACCATAAGCAGGTTTTCATTTGTGTTAATGTTCATTCACCAAGACATTTGAAAATTTTGCAAAACAAGATAATTCTGGATTCTGGAGGACTATCTCAGACATTGCAGGGCATCTAGCATCCCTGTTGGCTTCTCATTAAATGCCAGCCATGCCCCCTAAATCTTTTCACAACTAAAACCCACACAGTTACAAAATACCCTGGGAACAGTATTGCCTCCTATGAGAGGAGTTATGTGGGTAAGTGCTGTTGTTCTCCTATGTAACAGAAATTCTGCCAAGGTTTTGGTAATCGATGAGATTAAGTGTTGTCATTTCACTCACTTTTCTGTCACTAAAGCCTAGAGTTTACTAACAAACTGTATCTTCTGTATACCTGCATTGTTTAGAGATAGCTATGATGTTCCTGAGTAGTTTTCTGCCTCTGAGGCCAAAAGAGGAAATTTCTTAACTCAGCCACTGTCCTAATTTTTTCTCCAATGTCATAATTTGTGGGGTTTTTTTGCTTTTATCTTCTAGGAGGAATGCAAGCCCAGGTTGGAATGCCAGGAAGTGGACCGGTGTCCATTGAGCGGGGACAGGGTAAATAAATATTAATATCTGATTATTGTGGACTGGACTTGGCAATGTTCTATATCTGCACTGTCTTAATATGGTAGCCACTAACCATATGTGGCTATTTGAATGTTAAATTAATTTAAATTGAAATTAGGTAAAACTTAAAATTCAGTTCTTTATTCACACTAGCCACATTCCAAGTACTCAATGGCTACATGGGGCTTAGTAGATGTTATACTGGATAGTGCATATATAGAATATTTCCATCATTGCAGAATATTCCATTGGACAGCACCAGTCTAGACTTTCCATCTAGTGACTCAGAGCCCAGCTCTGTAAGAATTGATGATAAATCAAATGGATCCTTTGTTTCTATATAGGTTATATTTGCCTTTTCCTAGTAGTCTAATGATTTTACTGACCTATTCTCTATCATTCTGTGACTATCTGTTGACTGAGTAAGGATTTTTAATAATAAGCGTGTAACATGTTGCTGGGCATGAAGAAGCCTAAATTTAAACTACAGAGCTGGGGCGCCTGGGTGGCTAAGTCGGTTAAGCGTCCAACTTTGGCAAAGGTCATGATCTCACGGCTCTTGGGTTCGAGCCCTGCGTTGGACTTTGTGCTGACTGCCAGCTCAGAGCT
Organism: Hyaena hyaena; assembly: GCF_003009895.1. Classification (NCBI taxonomy): domain Eukaryota; kingdom Metazoa; phylum Chordata; class Mammalia; order Carnivora; family Hyaenidae; genus Hyaena; species Hyaena hyaena. The sequence goes on from NW_024081366.1 coordinate 311,069, forward strand.
TGGAGCCTGTTTCAGATTCTGTATCTCCCTCTCTCTCTGACCCTCCCCTGCTCATGCTGTCTCTCTCTCTTTCTCTCAGAAATAAATAAAACACTAAGAAAAAAATAATTTAAACTGCAGAGAAACCTGGAAGAAGGTCAGAGGTCTAAAGCCTGCTTGATAAGGGCATGTTATATTATGGCGGTAACACTAGACACCACAGCAGAGCCACTCCAAAGTCTCCACATTATTTCCCTCTCTTACTGGAGTTTGAATAAAAAGAAAATGCAGTGGTTTGGTTGAAAACATCAGGAGGAGACAGAGTGAGAAAACAGAAGGAATAAACAATAAAACTGAGTGCATACTGTGCGCCAGGCACCTTAATTTTCAGACAACTGCATGAGTTAGGTGGCAGCACCTCAGTTTTCAGGTAAAAGAGGTGGAGGCTCAGAGTTTTAAAGTTACCTATTTAAGGGGACATGGTAAGTAAATACTGTTCTCTGAGTAATGTGGACAGGATTCGGGGCACTCATCTCTTCCAGCCAGTAAGTGGCAGAGCAAGACTCTGAAGTCTCTGACTAAAATCTATACTATTTCTGAAAATCCACACCGCCTCTGTTAACTTCCCGAAATACTCTTCAGTGCCTTATGTTCTTACTCATTTTGTCATTTGATGAGGAAGAACTGCTTTGGACAGCACAGAGAAGTTTAAGTTACTCCTAGCTTATGGTCTATAAGTGAAAACCATTTTAAAAGCAAAATGTTAACATAGAGGCCTATGTACTTTACTTCTTGTCTATGGTTTGTCCACTAGGGTTGGTTGTTGAAGTGACAGAACTAATAATCTTGTCAGATGGTTGACGGTGGGACCAAGCTCTTGACCAAATGCCTCATCTAAAGCAGCCTGTGCTTTTGTGCTTTGTGCCCCAACTCCTCGGCTACTATCAGCAGATCGTGTGTGTACCCCAGAATTTTTTTGCATTAGGGAGAAATTGGGGTTGCAGTCATATTCTTCTTCCCAAGCCATCAATCAGTCAACCTTTAGGTGTTTAATACATACCTCCACAAGACCTCCTCTTTCCTGCTACAGTTGTCTTCACCTTTCTGGTCAAAAGTTAGCAAAGGGAAATGACTTGGATTTTTTTTTTATATAGTTCACTTATTATTGAAACAGGGAGAGACAGAGCATGAGCAGGGGAAGGGCAGAGAGAGAGGGAGACACAGAATCTGAAACAGGCTCCAGGCTCTGAGCTGTCAGCACAGAGCTGGACGTGGGGTTCGAACCCACGAACCGCAAGATCATGACCTGAGCTGAAGTCGGACGCTTAACTGACTGAGCCACCCAGGCGCCCCAAATGACTTGGATTTTGAAGGTAGATCAGGTGTGTCTTCTTGAGATAAAGTGAGATGAATTTTATAGTGTTTCTTCAGTACTTAGCCGCGGAAGCAAGAATCTTTCCGTTTGTACCCAGTTTTCTTTCTTTTCCTGGAATCCAGACTTCTTGTGCACATTTATAATGGTAAAAGGAGACAGTGACATGTTTAAAAAGATACTTCTTGCCTTCCACCACCTTTGTTTAGTGTTGGCATCCTTGTCATTTCATCGTTTTTGTTTGCTGTTGTCATGGTGTTTTGTTATTACCAGAGACTTGCAGTGGCAGAGTTTTTCTTTTGAGGAGCAATACTGTCTTTCTTTGTCTAAAGTTCACTCACTGCATTTCCCACAGAAATTTTTGTGCTTTAAAATATGGCAAAAATGGTACTGTCCCACTTGTGTTATGGGCCTCTTCAGAATAATAAATATAGTTTCTTTTATGTTTTGCTTATGAACATATGTTTATGTTCTTTGCCTAACTAGAGGTTCAGAACCATCCTTTTTTAAAATTTTCTTTCTTTTTTTGTTGTAGTGATGTAAGGAATTTTAGGTGGACTTGTAGTAGCAGAGGCAAAAATTGAAAGTGGCCAACAGGTTTCAGCTTAGGAGTCAGTCTCATCACAGTGGAACAATTTCAGATCCCAAAGAAGCTAATATAGTTTAGGAAGATTTTGTAGCCTGGGGCAGGCTCCTGAACTCTCGGCTTTGTAACTTACTTCTATAAATTTCCAGTGTCTGTATGTGTATGTTTCTCGGTGTGTATGCGCGCATAGGCGCGCAAGCTATTTCAAGTGTCTGCTCTTTCTCCTTTTGAACTTAATGCTCACCTAGGAACCCTACAGCATTCGCCTGTGGGACCTGCTGGGCCTGCATCAATTGAGCGAGTTCAAGGTACCCATTGTATCTGCGGGTTTCCTTTTGTTTGTGGTGTTCAGGGTGGGACATTGAGAGGACAAGGGCTGCTTGGCAGTCGTCCTCATGTTTGGAACCTGAAAGGGTAGTGTTTTGGGTTTTTGTTTTTAAATTTTTTCCTGTTGGGGCCACAAGCCTAAGATTGACCTCTTCACACAGGGCAGAGAACATGGATGATATGGGCATCTGTCCGAGGCTGTACTCCCTCCCTACTGGTGTCAGGAGGCTTGGATGGAATAGCAGTCTGTAAGGAGACAGCAGGTTCTTGCAGAGCCATGGCAGTGTTCACATAATGCCAAGACCCTACCTCTCTTTTGTGACTCTGGTCCTTGAACTAAGATTGATTATAAGGAGAACCAGGAGCATAAATTTCTTCAGGCTGCAGTGCTAGTCCTTGGCAGGTTGCTCCCCACTTTGCTCTTTATATAATTCCATCCATACCTCTGACATGGCACAGATTCTGCCTACACCCTGCTTCTGTTCTTGAGCTGCAAGAGGAGTCTGCTGTGGTGAGGTTTCACCCACTCTCAGGTGTCTGAATTATGTTGTCAGTGGTATATAGAGTCATTTCTTGTTTCCGTATGTGTCCTTCACAACAGTAACTCCCTGTTTGTTTCCCCGTCAGTGCCGATGCAGGACCCCAGAGCAGCTATGCAGCGTGGGCCCTTGCCTGCCAACGTCCCAACTCCTCGAGGTCTACTAGGAGATGCTCCAAATGATCCACGTGGAGGCACTTTACTTTCTGTAACTGGAGAGGTAGAGCCTAGGTAAGCACTAACATAGAAGGAAAAGATTGGATGGAGCATCTGGGTGGCTCAGGTGGTTAAGTGTCCAACTTTAGCTTAGGTCATGATCTCACAGCTCAAGAGTTTGAGCCCTGCATCAGGCTCTATGCTGACAACTCAGAGCCTGAAGCCTGCTTTCGATTCTGTGTCTCCCTCTCTTTCTGCCCCTCCCCTGCTCACGCTCACTCTCTCTCAAAAATAAACAAACATTAAAAATTTTTGAAAAAAAGAAGGAAAAGACTAGAGGAATCAGAATTTTCCCTTGGTTTGAGAACAGTCTTTCTATACCATTGGTACCGGTTTGTCTACTTCAGAAGGTAGATATTCATAGCTGCTGTCCAAGACTAAGCACTTCTCCTTGGACAGAACTGTATAGTTGAGTATGTCATTTTGAATGAACCATGGCTACTCCATCTTTACAAATTAGAAATTCTAGCACATGTATCTAAACAGGAAAAACTTCTACTGCTTAATGGTAGTAGTGATATTAATAATAGCAGCAATGATAATAAGATAATGATGATTGATACTAATGAGGATTATGCCTCTGACCCTGCTTTGAGTACTTAGATCATCTCATTAAGTCCACACAACAGACTTGTGAGATTGATACTAATATACCAATCCTATTTTACAGATGAAGAAACAAAGCTATAGAGAGGCTAAGTAAATGTGCCCAAGAAACACAACTAATGTATGATAAAGCCTGGATTTGAACCCATACAGTAAGCCATATTCTTAAGCACTGTACTACATACTCATTCTATACAATGGATATCTTACCTCCTCCTTAATTATGAGTGCCCCGACGAAACATGAAGTTCTAGAATGCATGGATTTACATATCCCTAGCATTTTTTTGGACCTGTTTGGTGTTAATTCTCTTAGCAGTTCTTTGACTTTTTTACTGATCTTCTGGTTAATACTTTTTATTGTTGTTTTGTTCTGTTTTAAAGTATAACATTTTTCTCCATCTCTAGAGGTTATCTGGGACCACCTCATCAGGGTCCACCCATGCACCATGTCCCTGGTCATGACAGCCGTGGCCCACCACCACATGAAATGAGAGGAGGGCCATTAGCTGAGCCCAGACCTCTAATGGCAGAGCCAAGAGGACCCATGCTAGATCAGAGGGGTCCACCCTTGGATGGCAGAGGTAAGGGGAGACCACATCACAAGGCTGACTGGTAGTTGTGGGCTGATAATAAACCCAGCTATTTTAGGCCTAATCTGGAATAAAGAAGGCTAGGGCAGTGGGCTTGACAAACATTTTTAAGGTTTATCTGCAAATCTGTGAAATTGGGAAGGAGAAAGTAGTCTTGTGCACTTGACCCTTGAACGACACATTGGAACTGCACAGGTTCACTTCTATGTGGATTTTTTTTTTGGTAAATATAGTACAGTGCTATTTTCCTTAAGATTTTATTAAAAGCATTTTTTTTCTAGCTTACTTTATTGCAAGAATGCAGAACATATACACATAACATACAAAATATGTGTCAGTCAACTGTTTATGTTTTTGGTAAGGCTTCCAGTCAGCAGTAGGATATTAGTAGTTAAGTTTTGGGGGAGTGCTCCAGTTGTCACATTGTTCAAGGGCCAACTGTAGTTGTGCAGGAGATGTGACCGGAGGAATAGATTTCTATCTTTCTTTGATTGTTGGTCTTTTTTTGCAGTAAAGATGAGTAGCTACACAGTGATTTTCTTACAATTTTCTTTATAGGTGGAAGAGATCCCCGAGGCATAGATGCACGAGGGATGGAAGCACGAGCCATGGAGGCTAGAGGATTAGATGCCAGAGGATTGGAGGCCCGTGCTATGGAAGCCCGAGCGATGGAGGCCCGTGCAATGGAGGCCCGCGCATTGGAGGCCCGTGCAATGGAAGTCAGAGGGATAGAGGCCAGAAGTATGGATACAAGGGGCCCAGTCCCTGGTCCTAGAGGTCCTATACCTAGTGGAATCCAAGGTCCCAGTCCAATTAACATGGGGGCGGTTGGCCCCCAGGGATCCAGACAGGTATGTGCAACACTCACTTCTTACTTCTATGTGAAATCTTAATCTATTCAGGAATTGATTAGTGAGCCTGACTGTTACTGCTTTCTGATTTAGGCTGTTTCTCAGCTTGTTAAAACGGGAAGATAAGAATCTCCCTTCTTTCAGTTTTTGTGTTCCTTAAGGTGATAATTTGCTGGGCACCAGGATTGTAGCAACCTTGTCCCACAATTTAAGGAGCTCTTCCATTCAGACCAGAGCCCCTGCAAATTTAGGAGACAGAGTGTGTATCACTAGAATCTAGGCATGGATAATTTGAAAACCTCCCCCAAATGATTCTAATATTATAACCGTAAGAACTGCATTAGAGCATATGAAGAGCTATAAGTAGTCTTTTAGGGAATCTTGGGTTTGCAGAAACCTATTTTACTTTATTTTCATCACATAGCCTAAGTGAACAGTAGAATATGAAAGGCAGTTTACTAATGCTTACTTTAAAACCTGTGGAACTGAATTCTTATCTCTTCTTTCTCCTTATTTGCCTCTCTTCAGCTCTGTGTATATGGTGATCTGTGATTGTCGATCTATGATTGTCTGTGTTGTCATCTCCTCCCTTTTCAACACAGTTGGTTGCGGGGAGATGGTATGTCTGTGGCTTACCTGAGTTTTTAGGTGCTAGCACCTTCATCTCCCTCTAGCCCCTCCGCCTTCCTTTCTCTATTTGTCTTCTTCCGTCCTCTATGTACTTCTGTCTCTCTTCCCTCTTCCATATGTTTATGTGTCTTGCTCCTGTGTGTGTGTGTGTGTGTGTGTGTGTGTGAGAGAGAGAGAGAGAGACAGAAAGAGTGGGGTGGCGGGGGAGGGAGAGAGTCAGCTGGAATTGAACATGTCAGTCATCCAATTCTCTTATTTTATAGATTTGGAAATTAAGATCCAAGAATTCAGGTGACTTGTCCAAATTCCTATAACTAAAAAGTGACAGAACAAGGAATAGAACCCACTATTTTTTTTTCACTGTACCACTCTGTCCTGTTATCTGCACATTATGTATATGTGTATACATATTCATATATATCTGCCTCACTCTCTTTAATAGGAAATACGAATCTGTTGTTTTCTGGTATGTGTGAAAGGAAACCGTTTTCTATTTTTTTTCAAGTTGTGCTTTTTAAGAAATGTGTGTGGGGGCCTTGGTGTTTATTCTGCCCTCTGTGGTCAGTAGCCTCATGATCAAAATGGTTTTACAGCAGAGAGCTGTAGGTACTGGGGATATAGCAGTGTGAACAAAACGAAGTCCTTGCCCCCCTGGAGCTTGCATGATAGCTAGGAAGACTGACAACAAATAACTACATGATGTGCTTATATAATTCTGTCAATATTTTTATTGAAAATAATGGTTGGTAGACTGTTTCTGGGGAAAGTCTTGCTCTTTTATCTCTGCTAGTGCTTGAACTCATTACTCTGTAGTGTTAGGTTTATATAATTTTAATTAGTAGATTGTGTAAAGCCTATTAGATCTGAAGTGAAAAAACAAATTTTAGCTTCAAACCTTTTTTAAATTGTTCAAAGTAATATGTTCATTCATATACAAAAGATATATAGTGAGAACCTTGCTTCCTCCCCTGTATCCATCTCCCTTGTGACCCTCATCTCCTACAGATAATTGCTTTTATTCAACTTTTGATGTATTTTTCTAACAAAGAAGAATATATTGTTAGAAAAAAACATATATATTTTTCCTTTCACTTTCTCAGTGCCTGGTTTTTTTGTTTTGTTTTTGTTTTTTGTTTTTTGTTTTTTTGACTTAACGTATATCCCTAATTCATAATTTTAAATAAGGTTTTAAAATTAATTCCAGTTCATCTAGTTGGAAGCTTGTTAGTAAAAGCCTTATTATTACTTAGAGTGATTGTCTAACTTATCCAAACAGGGATGTGTGTGAAAGTGAGAGTGCTGTTGCTAATAGTTGCTCTGGGACAAAAGCATAAACTGGGAGTATCTTAGACAAACCTGGATGTGTGGTCGTCTATATTGTGCCATGTCTGCCTTGGTACTCCTGGAAACTTGAAATGGCCATAATTGAATGGTTAGATCATGTTATAATACTTCAAATTAGTAGTGACTGAAATGTAAAAAATGTTATCCTCACAGATATTTCAGATCTGTAGCACATTAAAGTTCAGACTAGTCTCTGGATTCAGTATTGATAAAGACCAGAAAGTGATAATGGAGTGTATTATGCTTCCTTCCCTTCTTAAACAAGATAGGAAAAACAGTTTTCACCATTTTTTGATTACTCAAGGTGATCATTAAATGTACCCATTACTGTATATGCTGTAACAGAAAGCATAGTTTTCTCCTGTTTGGTTTCTGGTCTCCTTCACTGTCAGTCTATCACCTGGCTCTTCACATTGCTGTTATGGTATCTACTCCTAACGGTTTATCTCCTTTTCTTTTTGGGCTTTTTGCTGTTTCTGATCTGCTGGGGAAGCAGGTAATAAGTTTGTTAACAATTTGTGTTTAATAAGAATACCTCAACTCTGGGTAAATGCCCGAGTGTGAACATAACGCAGAGGGACTTTAAACAGTGATTCTAGGTGCTCTGAGGCCTTTTCCTTGGGGTCTGGTAGCCTTCCCAAAGATTGAAGTCACCGAAGATCTTGAGTAAGTGTGACATAACTGCATTTTGTTCTTTTAACTTGGGTCAGTCATATTTCTTGGTCTGTAGTTTAACAGAAAGCATCTTCTGAGTATTCTCTCTGGAAAGTTATAAAAAGCAAATGTTGGGCTAATAGCAATCTTTCCCTCAGAGGCCTTCCCGTCTCCTTCCTACCTCTGCCATTATGATTGTCTCTGCTTACTTGGTGGGATGGGGCCCTTTGGCCCTGCCTATGTCTGATTGAACTAGAGGTAGGCAGTATCCCTGTGAATGTAGCTTCCCCAGTGGACCAGCATACAGTATCTCTGGAATCTCTTGGCTTTCATTTCTGGTTCCATTGAGCACTAGGTTCTAGGATGCTCTCAGTTTTCTCTGTGCTTATGCAGCTGGATTTTGCTTGGTTTGATAGTATCTGACTATGCTGTGTTATATTTGTTGATGCTAGAGCTATTGTAAGCAAATGTGTCTAACTTGCTAGTTGATCTCTGGCCAAACCCTGCCTTCTGCCATTGCTAACAGTAGGAAAAGATCTTCAGAATCATTAATTTGCTTTTTTTTTTTATTCCTATCCATAATCAGATCATGTTTTTCACATTGCTTTATTGGATCTTGAATACCTATATGAGAAATTCTGAAAAATCTCTTCTCATCTCTCTTTGTGCATATAGGTCCCAGTTATGCAGGGAGCAGGCATGCAAGGAGCAAGCATTCAGGGAGGAGGTCAGCCAGGGGGCTTTAGTCCTGGCCAGAACCAGGTCACCCCACAGGACCATGAGAAGGTAAACAACACTGTCTGCCTCCAGGGGCACACATCTCTGGGATTCTGCTCTTATTTTTTTTTTAATTTGTTTTAATTTTTATTTATTTTTGAGAGAGAGAGAGAACAAGCAGAGGAGGGGCAGAGAGAGAGAGGGAGACACAGAATCCTAAGCAGGCCCCAGGCTCTGAGCTCTCAGCACAGAGCCTGACACAGGGCTTGAACTCAAGAATGCAAAGTCATGATCTAAGCCAAAATTGGACTGACTAAGCCACTCAGGCACCCCTAGTTTTTTTTTTTAATGTTTATTTAGTTTTGAGAAAGAGCGAGTGAGCATGAATGGGGGAGTGACAGAGAGAGAGGGTAACACAGAATCCAAAGCAGGCTCCAAAGCCATGCTGACAGCCCAGAGTCTAATGCCAGGCTCAGACCCACAAACCATGAGATCATAACCTGAGCCAAAGTCAGATGCTCAACTGACTGAGCCACCCAGGCGCCCCAGGATTCTGCTTTTCAGTTACAATGTGACGTCCTGGATCTTTGGAGTACCTTTGGAAGCAAAGGTTTACTCCTATAACTTTTTTATGATCTTGTTATCTGAAAATTTATTGCTCTGGTCTTAAATATCTTTTCTTTTTTAATGTTTTATTCTTGAGAGAGAGCATGAGTGGGAGGGTGGGGACAGAGAGAGGGGAAGACACAGAATCCAAAGCAGGCTCCAGGCTCTGAGCTGTCAGCACAGAGCCCCACACAGGGCTCGAATTCATGAACCATGAGAGTATGACCTGAGCCAAAGTTGGATGCCCATCTGACTGAGCCACCCAGGTGCCCCTATGAGCCTGGTCTTAAAATTCTTTAGTGGCTATATATAAATGGCAGCTGAATTTACATTTCAGACTCAAAATGGCAGCTTATCTTACATTTCAGACTCATCTGCCATGACTTTTTTTTCTGTAGGCCAGGTTGACCTGAAAATCCAAGTCTCTTTTTTCCCTCCTCTTTCTACTTTATCCCTAAAAACAATAGCAGATTTCCCATGAGTATGTCTTTCTGTTTCTATATTTGACCATTGTGGGGAGCTCATGTCTGATGGAAAGATTAAAACTTGTGAAAAAGAGAGGCTTTCAAAAAAGGATTAAAAACTGAAGACTTCACAAGTCTCACGGATAACATGTTAGTCTATAAGAGCTTTGGTTTGATACAGGTGTCTGATTGGAGTCCTCTAATCTTAGGTTTTATTATATCTGAGTTTTTCATTGTGCCTGCCTTTTCTCACCAGCTGGTTTTTTTATTTGGTTTGGGCGTTTTTTGTGTGCAGTATTCTCGGTGTGAAATATCCTTCCTTTTTGGACAGAAGCTGGTGGTGTTTTTATAGCTGCAGTCATTAAAACTCACTCCTTTTTTTCCCTCTTCACAGGCTGCTTTGATCATGCAGGTCCTTCAATTGACTGCAGACCAGATTGCCATGCTGCCTCCTGAGCAGAGGCAGAGTATCCTGATCTTAAAAGAACAAATACAGAAATCCACTGGAGCGCCTTGAAAGGTGAGCAGACCTAACCTGCCTAAGTCGGACAAGCTCCTTGTGCATTTGGGGTATTAGATGCTTTCATCCTTAACCAAAAACACTCTCCTGATCTCAAGACTCTCCGAGCCTGCAGTCCTCTTGGCTACACTCTTAACCCTTCATTAGGTCAGCTTCTGTCAGAATAGTAGAAGGCAGCAAGGTATTTGTTCAGTTGTTGAGTTGGTTGTAATCTTTTTTTTTTAACCTTTCTTTCCTAATGGCAAAAGTAACATGCGATCACTTTTACAAAGTTAATCAAATGCAGAAATGTAGACGGGTCAGGGTAGGAAGCTCTGCTTCCTCAAATCTCATTCCCCAGAAAACCTCTAAATTTAGTTTGGTGTGTATCCTTCCAGAATCAGTTGTGTTATTTTATTCCACATATTCTCCATCAAAATGGAGAAAATACAAAGCATTTCAATAAAATGTATAAATATTTTAGTTTCCAGTATTTATATGATATTGACCATGTTGAGGTTAAACTGAGAGAGCAGGTATTTTAGGGTAGTGACTGTCCACCATCACCATCAGTCCCTTTACATTTTAGAGGCTGTGGTACACTGCTGCCCTTTATTTTTCTTGCTTATCAGTCATGTAAAAGGGATCATAATCATGTGACCTAATCTGATTCCATATATTTGATTTTCTTTTAAAAACCTTTTCCCTCAACATCTTGTATTTCATAAATAATTGTTTCCTAAAAAACAGTTTAAAATTCACATTGTCCCAATATCAGCTGGAATATCACATTTTTAATTTGTACTTTCTACCCCATCTGTATTATAATTCCCATCCACGTATTATCATATAATAGTGAACTCATTTACACTGCTTATCAGTCTTTACTGAATACATTGTATTTTAATCCGTATGTGTAATGTCATTAAAACATCCAAACCAGAATCTGTATTTAGACTTTAAGTGACTATAAAGTATAATGGGAAGCTGTCCTAGATGGATGGCTAACTAGACTTTAACTTTTTAGTCCAGATACCTGAGGCAGTTTTTTAGTAAAAGTATAGGCTAACTATTATATTTAGAGGAATAGATTAAAAGCTATTCTTCTCTTTTACTTTTTCTAATTTATTTATGTCAGAGAAGGCATGCCCCACAGCCTTGGACATAAACCACAGAGCAAGGGTTTTTGTTTGTTTTTATTTCGAAATAATTAATATAAATTCACAGAAGGGTGAAGAATAGTACAGAGAGCCTCATGTACCCTTCCTCCAACTTCCTCCGGTGATAACATCTTGAGAAGCTGTTATGCGGTACCTTTTTGGTTGTAGTACAAAACCAAGAAATTGACACTGGTACATTACCGTTGAATACAAAACTTACACAGTTTTCACCATTTTTGAAACTTAGATTAATTTGTGTGTGATCAGTGGTTCTCATCCAGAGGCACTTTTGCTCCATAAAGGACATTTGGAAATGTCTGGAGATGTTCTTGGTTGTCACAACTTTAGGGGATATGGTGTACTACTGGCATTCACTGGGTAGAGACCAGAGATGCTTCTGAACATCCTATACTCACAGGATCTCCCCCCTCACCCATAACAAAGACTTACCTCTCTCCAAATGTCATTAGTGCTGAGGTTGAGAAACCCTGTGGTCAGGGGTGATTACTTTGGGGTTCCTAGAATCAGACACTTTAGGAATCTGTCCCTGGTCATTTGCCCTTTTGCATAGCCTCCCTCCCCTACTTTTAATTTTTTTCTCCTGATGTTTGGGGAAGAGAACTTTGTCTCCGTTTCTAATGGCTTTCTCCCAACTTTCCCTTACAGGTTTTCAAAAATACCTGGCAGCAAATCTGGAAATTTATTCCATAACTTTGTTGAAGTGTTGCAAAAAGATGACTTCTGCATCCTAACTCCTGAATGACTCAAATTGGTGCCAGGTGGAGGATTCCCATCACCTTCTCTCAGAACAAAATCAGTCCATTCTGTTGTCTTAGTTTGTATATTTTCTGTGACTTGAAATAAACTTTGAACACAATTTTAGTATACTGCAGATTGATATACACGACCTTTTTGCTTTTAAAAAGCTGACCACCGAGGGTGAAACCTTAGATGTGTTTTCAACCCTTACGGCAGTATTGTACTTTACTGTTATATTGCCATAGCTCTGTTTTTCTTTTAAGTTAACCACTTATTCTTCTTGATGATATTCAAGAATTTCTCAGAAGCAATGTTTTCTGGAACTTAGTTTTTGCTTTGTCTGCTTCCAGCAGAAATAATGCAATTTGCCCTTTGAGAACTTGCTAGAACTTCTGAGTTTACTGGGAGAAAATAGCCCATGCTTAGAGCTATAAAATGGTCAGAAGGCCAACAAATCAAAGAGCCTAGCAGAACAGTGTACTTAATGTGGAAAAATCCAATGATCAAAATGTACTTTTTTTTATCAGCAGGTTTATTCACATGCATAGTTAAGAGTTAAGACAAAAATGTTGTATTGGTACTGGTTCAAGTGTGTCAGCAACACAAGAGACTGTTGACATTTACCTGTCCTAAAACTCTTCAGTCTCAGTAGTCAACCTTGAAAGTTAAAAAAGCCACTAATACTTCACATGTTCGAGATGAAATAAAAACTAAATAGAAATCAAATGAACAAAATACATTTCATTCTACCTTCTAGATAATCACTAACCTACAGTCTTCCTCTATAACCAAATTTATTCTGGGAAATTAAAACATAGAAAACCCTGAAACTTTTACATTATTCTCATTTATTTTAAGAGGACCAAATATAGAGCACAAGCAGTCAGATTGCTCATTAGGCCTTCCCCTGCCTCCTTCCTTGCAGATAGATAGGACGATAATTAGTGCCACTGGCTCTAACCTATGGCTTCCAGCCTAGCATTCTTTCTCTCATAGTGGCATTAAGGAGGAACAAGATTTCTCTCCATCAGGCCAACCTCAAGAGGTTAAGAGATGCCTTAATAATTAGTAAAGTTCCACTGGAACTACTCTTTGAGCCTATTTATATTCTCAGAATCCAACCCCCTGGGTTAGGATTATGGTCAAATGAATTAAAAGCCTGCCATAGGCTTAGAGAATGTAATAGCATATTGCTTACATGTCAAGCAGAAGAATGCAATGATAATCACTTTATGAGAGACATTGAAATTGAGGGATTTTCTACTCTGATGTGTAAACATTTACTACAACAAAAGTTTGCTAAGATACTTCATATTACAACTTAGGAAGAAAATTTGCTCAAAACAGCTGAGAAGCTGAGTATCCTGCTCATCCCCAATTTTGCCTTGGATGTTGATTATTCATAGGATTTATTATTATCATTACCTTTTCTGCCTACTTCCATGAATATTCTAGGCCTTAATGCATTGGTTTTAGCAGCAATCATGTCCTGAAGTGTCAATATATTTGGACATTGAAACAAAGAGTGAAGCCTTTCTCGTTAGGAACTCATAAGTTTCAAGGAACACTAAGATTCCAAATCAAAGTCAATGAAGATCATATTATATCGTCAGTAGTTGTCTAAAAGGAACCACATCATCAAAGTTCCATTGTGCATTTTCCTAAATCATTACAAAATTTAATTTAGGTAGCTGAAATCCAGGAAATCAATAGTAGGGGTATACCAGCCAGTTACTACGGAAATACCCATCACTAGTTTTTCCTGATGTCTGATAAATAAATGAAACAATTAGCTATCATTAGTCCATGATAACTTTTATTTTGTTCAGACTAGCTACTGAAAATGGATCTTACTAATCTTTCAAGTCATAAAGTTTTCTGGGTAATTAGTAACAACCATTTACTCATTTTTGGTCACTTAATGGTAGAGAAATAGGTGCTATAATGCTAATTTAGTAGAAACATTCTTACAAATCTACTGAGTTGAATTGTCTTTGGGCACAATGAAGTGTGGGTTTTCTTCTAAAAGCCCCAGTCTTCTTCGCTTCTACTGATTCACTGTGACTACTAACATCCCAGAGCATGGCAGAAATAAAAAGCATTCTGATAGGAGAAAAGACATTTTGCTTATGTCATTAGGTGAATGATTCCTTAATAAATAGGGGAGAGCCAAAACATGGTATCAAACTTTTAAATTATCTTTTTTTAAAACTAAACGTTAATAAAACTCCCCTTAATAAAAATGGCAATAAAGAGCCCTGTTGATTAAGTCATCCTAAAATGGAGTTGAAGTTTTTGCAGTTATTTCCAACAGAACAATGCAAGCTGATGACAATATATCTTTCAATTGTAACACAATTTCAATTACAATTAGCATAGTTCCAAGATCTTCTTTTCCAAAAGTAGAGCATAGATAAAGTACTGAAAGATTCATTCATTAAGAGGAAAATCCTTCATTTCTTGACAAGCAAAAACAAGTAAAGCATAAATTGCTATTCACACTAGATAAGACAGTGTTTAAAATAACAGTAAGAATGTACATAGTGTTATATAGGGATGGGGTTCTTGATGATTTTATGTTTGTTGTTTTATTATTTATGCTTATTCTGTTTTGTCATTAATTCGTCAATAAATTTTTTATTTAAAACATAACCCTACTTTAGAAATCTTCTTTGAAAGTGAGGAGGGGAAATTACCACCAAATGCCTGGGAGAGAATAACACTTGGAATCAACATTATCAACTGAGGTCAAATTGTGTAACTGTCAACCACCTCTGCTGTTAGGTCTTGCTGCAGTCATAGCATTCCAGAAGGATTCAGTAATATTTTCCAAGAAAGGATCCCAGGATTGTGACATCATGAAGATCAGTGGCATTGAAGTTGAATCCAATCAAAAAAGAATGCCAGGGAGTCAGAGCTGAATGGGCATGTTCCTGTCCTTACATGGCTGCTCACACCTGACCAGACCAAGTAAGTTGTTGGAGATTCGGAGGAGAGACTAAATGCAGATTACCACCCTCATTCCTGTAATTCAGAAATTTTCTTTGTTGAAGTAGAATTGAACCTTTCTAGGATCCAGACTGGAGTATTGGTGACAGCACTTACTCAGGCTTGCCGCCAAAGTCTGAGGACCACATAAGAAGACTCCCACCACGGATCTGCAGGAATGGAACAATAATAAGGGCGAGAATACAGCAAAAGCTGCTATGTTCATGAGGATGGAGAAACTGCCTCCACTAGGCCTCTACTGCTCCCAACAAACTTGCATAAAGATTCGGTTGTTGACTCCCTCACATTCTTCATGGTAGTTTGTATCACCTTGGTAGAAAAGTATCTTTTTTTTCACCTTTGTATCACCTCATGGTAGAAAAGTATCACCTTTTCTGCTTGCAAGCCCCAAATGTGCTCCCAGCCTTCTGTCACTCTCAGCATGCAGCCTTGCCTAGTCTATGGAGAATAGATAGGAGATCTGGTGCAGGGTAGAGGTTGAGTGCTAGACCCTGGAGCCTGGCTTTCTGGGTTGAAATAACAGCTTTGATGGGGCACATGAGTGGCTCAGTCAGTTAAGCATCTGACTTTTGATTTCGGCTCAGGTCATGATCTTGTGGTTTGTGAGATCTAGCCCCACATCGGGCTCTGTGCTGACAGCACAGAACCTGTTTGAGATTCTCACCCTCTCTCTGCTCCTTCCCCACTTGTGTTCTCTCTCACTCAAATAAATAAACTTAAAAATAATAAGTAGAAATAACAACTGGAACTTATCCCTGCTGTGTGACTTTAGGCGTTTCTTTAACCTCTGTTTCAGTTTCCCCCCCTGTAAAACAGGGATAAAAATAGTACCTATCTCACAGGGTTGTTTTGGGGTTTATTTAAACAAAAGACACTTGTAAAGCAATTAGAAAAATGCCTGGCACATAGCAAGTGCATATGTGTTAGTTGTCATTAGGGCCATCCATTGTGCATTTATCCCCACTCTGAAATTTTTCACACTGAAGAGGTGGTCAGCCTTCTCACCAAGGATAATCTAACTATTCTCAGTCTCACCCTCTCTTTCCTTCTCTTCCTTCCTCTCCCCTCCTTTTGACTTCACTGAGATATAACTCACGTGTGATAACATTCACACTTTTAAAGTGTACAGTTAGTGCTTTTTAGTATAGCCACAAAGTAGTGCTACCATCACTACTATCTAATCCTAGAACATTTTCATCACCCCCCCCAAAAAAAAACCCCGCACAGTAGAAGTCACTCCCCATTTCCTCCCAACTACCTCCTCCCAGCCCTAGACCATCAAATCTACTTTTTATCTCTAGATTTTCCTATTCTGAACATTTCATATAAATGGAATCATACAATATGTGGCCTTTTGGGTCTGATTTTTGTACTTAATGTGCGGTGTTCAAGGGTCACCCATGTCCTAGCATGTACGAGTACTTCACTTTTTTTTTTTATAGCTGAATAATATTCCATTATGTGGATGTACCATATGTTGTTTTCATTCATCTGTTAATGGATACTTGGATTGTTTCCACTTTTTAGCTATTCTACATACATTCATGTACAAGTTTTTGTGTGGAGAGCAAAGGCTATTTTCCATTCTCCTGGGTATATACTTTAGGGATGAAATTGCTGGGTCATGTGGTAACTCTATGTTTAAAATTTTGAGGAAATGCTGGAGTTTTTCCCAAAGTGCTGCACCATTTCACATTCCCACAAAAAGTGTGAGAGAAACTCTCCTACAATTTTTCTACTTCCTCACCAACTCTTATTGCCCATCTTTTATTATGACCATCCTAGCCCTCTCCCCATTTTTAAAAGTTTTTTTAAAAATTTATTTATTTTGAGAGCTAGAGAGCAAGCATGAGTACGTGGGGCAGAGAGAGGGAGAGAGAGGATCCCAAGCAGGCTCCGTGCTGTCAGCACAGAGCCCAATGCAGGGTTCAGTCCCACAAACCGCGAGATCATGACGTGAGCTGAAATCAAAAGTCGAACACTTAACCACTGAGCCACCAGGTGCCCCATCCCCATTTTTGTGTATTTATTTTATTCCTATGTACTGGTTTCTGTTCTGTCTATAAATATGCTTAGATCATCTTTAAGTTAAATAAGCATTTCCTGGACCCTGACATGCTTCCACTTCTTTAATATCTCCTCCCTTGGCTTCTGTGACACCACTTCTTCCCTGGCTCATTTTCCTCCCTTCCCACACAATGTAAGCACTCCTTAATATGCTTGTCTTCTGCCACTCTCTCCTGGGAATGTCATCCATTCTCACAACTTCAACTATGGTCAGCTCAACACTATAATTAACATAATCTCTTTTGTTTAAATTCTGCTTTCCTGTTGATAGAGCATTTTTCATATAGGTAAATGTTTAATGTTTACAACAATTCTGCAAGTGAGAAGAGAAGGCATTTACTCATATAATCCCCATTTTATAGATAAGAAGTCTGAAGATCAGAGGATTTTCTAGCTCAAGGTCCCAGGAACGGAAGTGTCAGAACTAACATTAAGACCCAGGATCATCTGAATCCAAGTGACTAAGTATTCTCACCACTGCCTTCATGAAGCCTGCCCTGATCACCCTATGTGGGCATACACTTTCCTTCCTTCGATATCTATGTACATGTTTCATGGAATGCATCATTCTGCTTTGGGTTGATTGTATGCATCTCTTATTAAAATGTATGCTACTTGAGGGCAAGAACCATATCCTATTTCTCTTTCAACCTCCAAACCTCCTAGAATAATTATTGCTGAGCTTATAGAAGATAATCAGTAATGTTTGTGAAATTGAATTGATCCTTAGCTGCCAACTTGTTCCAGGAATTTATCTAAATGATCAGCTTAATCTCTTTCTCATTGGAATGGCTGATTTCATGGCACCAGGTTTTCCTATATGCTCTAGCATGTCTCAAAACTTCCAGAAAGACCAAGGTCAGGTCATCAGTTAACTAGATAATACACTCTAAACCTTTCTTACTTTAAGTAGGGATTGTTGGGGCGCCTGGGTGGCTTAGTCGGTTGAGCGTCCGACTTCCACTTAGGTCATGATCTCACGGTTTGTGGGTTCGAGCCCCGCGTCGGGCTCTGTGCTGACTGCCAGCTCGGAGCCTGGAGCCTGTTTCAGAGTCTGTGACTCCCTCTCTCTCTCTGACCCTCCCCTGCTCACGCTGTCTCTCTCTCTCTCTCTCTCCTAGAAATAAATAAAACATTAAAAAAAATTTAAGTAGGGATTGTTAAGGCCAAAAACAATACATTTGAATTTTTCCAGTTTTCCATTTTATTCTGTAATACTAATTGGAACTGAGTCTCCTTGCCTTGTTTTAATGGGGACTTGCAGGGACAGCAAACATCTCATCAATTACAGGTCATAACACTTATTTGGCTAAAACCCCAGATGAAAATTTTTTTCAGTTTTAAGCAAGAATCTGAGAATGATGCAAATAGTTTCTGCCTCTAGCCAAGAATGCTCAACATGCTATAATATCTTTCCTAAACTCTAACTGCAAACTTAACTCAGAAGAAAATCACTTACTTGGGGTGGGCATTAACTAATGTAGAAAACTCATTGTCCCACATGGGTCTCCCAAATGAGGTCTTCTGTTTCAGACCCGTCAGGATGTCAGTGGCTTTGTCAAAGTTTAATGCGGCATGACCAGCCTGGAGCCAAAGAAATAAAAGTTAGAAAAAGCAGATCCTGATAGCTGTCTCTTTTAGCCATTTTTAAACTTAGGGGTGAGGGTGAGGACAGATAGAGAATCATAAGAAACAATTATTTCCAATCAGCATTTATGACCTTGTCTAACATTTATCTTGTGTCTAACATGGAATTAGTATGTTATTTGAACTCACAATGTTGGTGTCCCATCCGGTGAGAAAAAGACGGTACTTTAGAAAATTCACTTTGCCTAATTCCTCCATCTCATGTTCCAGAGAAGCCAATAGGTCTTTGAACCAGGCAAAGGCACCTGTCTCCCTGCAGATCCAGTAGAAATAGATCTGGAATTAGCAAGAGAGAACATAGCCTTACTAAGTACCTTCATGATGTACATTGTGGTGACATGATTATGCACAATACTCTGTATTTGTTGATCAAGTCTAGGAGTGATCTGAAAAATTACTTCTACAGAGCAGCAGACTTTAGGCAGCATGAATGTCCAGAGCTCTTACAACTTCCCTTAAGGAAAAAGAGTTCCAACATCATCTTTGGATCAAGGTAATTTTAAACTCCAAATTGAAAATGAAGACCTTATTCTTGCGATGAATCTGTAGAAGCGGATGCCTTGGCAGAGAGTAGTGACCACTCACTCTCATAGGTCCAGGGATGGTTACTCTCTTGTCAATTGTAAGGTTTAACCCATGAAAGCAATAGACCTGTCCGGCCCAGACCAGATGCAAAGTGGTATGAGGGAGTTACCGTTTGTGTTTTAAGGTTGTGATCTGCATGCCGAAACTTGTACCAGATAGATTTTAAGATGGAAGCAAAGGGGGTGACCCCAATTCCTGCTCCGACCAACACAGCCACTTCATACTGGAAAACATCTTCACTGACAGTGCCAAAGGGACCATCCACCTCAATCCTAGCAGAAGACAGAAGACAATGGGCAAGTGAAGTCTCACTTCCACCCCCAACCTCAAACATCTTCCCAGGGACATAGCTGTTCCCATGGCTCATTTAGTGCCTGTTTATTTTAATCATATTCTATTGTACCAGACTTAAGTTTCAATGAGAAATTGCTTTCTTTTTTCTGCCTGTCTGTGTCTTCATCTGGGACTCACTGGTCTCGGGGACCTACCTGGGAATTGGTGAATGCTGTTGCTCAAAAGCCCTTATGAGATTCTCTGTCCAGTCTCCCACTGCTCTGATATGGATGGAGAAGAAGTCTTCCTCTGGAGCAGAGGTCAGAGTAAAGGGATGCCACTCCAAATAAGAGATTGAGGGACAATTAACAAAAATATACTGTCCCACTTCCATGCTGAAGCCACGCTTGCTCATCTGCAATTCCAAAACTTTGGATGGGTGCATGACAACCTATGAATGGAGTACAGAAGCCAGAGAAAGTAAATTCAAATGGTGACAGGGGCAGGCAGATGAAATAAAGAGTAAAGCTGGAGGGCAGGTCTTGGTGGGGTACTGCTAGCAGGAACATTTTCTAAAGGTGGCAGCAGTGGGGCGCCTGGGTGGCTCAGTTGGTTAAGCATCTGACTTCGGCTCAGGTCATGATCTCACGGTTCAGGAGTTCAAGCCCCAAGTTGGGCTCTGCACTGACAGCTCAGAACCTGGAGCCTGCTTCAAATTCTGTTTCCTTCTCTCTCTCTGCCCCTCCCCCCCTCACACTCTGTCTCTCTCATTCTCCAAAATAAATAAACATTAAAAAAAAAAAAAACTAAAAGTGGCAGCAGTTACTTTGTCCAGACAGTGGTTGCACTATGAAACTGCAACTCAGCATTATCAGGTTGCTTGATTCTTCACTACCAGGTATTTATTCAAAGGATACAAAAATGCTGATTTGAAGGGGCACATGCACCCCATGTTTCTAGCAACATTATCAACAATTGCCAAATTATAGAAAGAGCCCAAATGTCCATTGACTAATAAATGGAAAAAGAAGATGGCATATTGCTCAGATATCAAAGAGAATGAAATCTTTTTATTTGCAACAATGTGAGTGGAACTAGAATGTATTATGCTAAGAGAAATAAGTCAGTCAGAGAAAAACAAAAATCAGATGACTTCACTCATGTGGAATTTAAGAAACACAGCAGATGAACCTATGTTCATTTTTGTTTTTAATCATCGGCTTCTATGTTGCAGGAAAAATAAGATAAAAACAAAGCTGGAAACAAATCATAAGAGACTCTTAAATACAGAGAACAAAGTGAAGGTTGCTGGAGGGGATGCAGGTGGGGGGATGGGCTAAGTGGGTGATGGGGATTAAGGAGGGCACTTGTGATGAGCACTGTGTATCATATGTAAGTGATGAATTACTGGGTTCTACTCCTGAAACCTATGCTGTACTGTATATTAACTAACATAAATTTAAATAAATCTATTTTATAAATAAATAAACAAATAAATATCAGGTTGCCTAATTCTTCATAAGATAGAAATAACATTTTCTTTTACTGTTAAAGCCTCCAACCAGATTTTTAAATGTTAGCAACCAATTCAACTTTCTAAACAGTGTGCGGGCCAACCAAAATATATCTGTGGACTAGATCTGGCTCAGGCCACATGTCTGCATCCTCCGACATAGACCCATTCTGATGATTTCTGCCAAACCCTTTTTCTCATAGTTTTGTCCAACACTAGAGGAACTAAAATATATTGCTCTCCAGTTCTTTTTTATTCCCTTTAGGATGACAACATGGCAATCTATTCCTATAATCAGGAAGAGTAAGACTCTTATCACAGCTAGGGTAAAGTATATATTCATTACCTTGGTAATCACAACCTTCTGCTTTGAGCGATAAAATCTGAGAATCCTTTCAAAGATATAAAGAATGCCTGGTGCAAGGATCCACTTCCAAGACTGCACAGAAATAGAATAAAAAACGAGGTTGCACATTAATCTCTTATTTAGGATTTATTTGTGCAGCAGTTCATTTCTTCAGCAATATTTATTCAGTTTTCTGATGTGTATCATTATTAAGCCACTAATTTCACTAAATCTTGAGGCTGGAAATGGAAAGGAGTAAGTTAACAATGGTTTCGTTTGCTAATCTGTTACTCATAAAGCAGATCATTTCCTAAAGTTTTACCAGTCTCACTGGGAAAAACAGAAAAGTACAGAAATAAAATACATGCTAATTATACATATAATTATAATGTATAATTATACATATACAAATAAATATACATATAATTATACATATACATATCTTAAATTATAAATTTTAATTTTAAGACTCCAAGATGGTCTTACAGGACAATTTGTCCAATCTGAATAAACTATCAGAGAAAGTAGATGCAACATAGAAGCAGATGATTAAAAACAAAACCATTGAGGAGGGGCAAGATGGCGGAGAAGTAGGGAGCTCCGTACCTGCACTCGCAACCAGGCATCACACGGAAAAGATCTGGAGCCATAGGAAACCATACCACACCCAAGAGATTGGGAGAGAAAGGATGTAATTTCCACTGAGAAAGACTTCTAATGGCTACCTCAAGAAACAAGCCAGAGTACACAAGGTGGAGAGTCCCAAATATCACTACGAATAGGAATATAAAATAACCAAGGTCCCAACAAGAGAGACCAAGAGATATCATTCAAAAAACACTCTCTGAAAGGATAGGCCCTGGACAGTCAAAGAGTCTTCTTGGATATAGCAGCGCTCATAGATACATAGAGGTAACAGGTCTTTAAAACCAACAAGAGGGGCGCCTGGGTGGCTTAGTCGGATAAGCGTCCGACTTTCGCTTAGGTCATGATCTCGCAGTTGGTGGGTTCGAGCCCCTTGTCGGGCTCTGTGCTGACTGCCAGCTCGAAGCCTGGAGCATGTTTCAGTCTGTGACTCCCTCTCTCTCTGACCCTCCCCTGCTCCTGTTGTCTCTCTCTCTCTCTCTCCTAGAAATAAATAAAACATTTAAAAAATAATAATAAAAAAATAAAACCAACAAGAGCCGGAGAGCTAACTAAAATGACGAAACGAAAGAGCTCTCCTCCAAAGAAACTCCAAGAAGAAATGTCAGCTAATAAACTGCTCAAAACAGATATAAGCAGCATAACTGAACAAGATTTTAGAATAATAATGGTAAAATTAATAGCTGGGCTTGAATAAAAACATAGGGGACATCAAAGAAACTATGGCTACAGACAGAATGGAAAATGAAAATAGGCATGAAGAATTAAAAAATGCGATAAATGAGATACATAATAAATTGGAGGCCTCCAGTGCACGGATTGAAGAGGCAGAAAGGAGAATAAGTGATTTAGAAGACACCATTATAGAAAAACAAGAAGCTGACAAAAAAAGAGACAAACTGATCCAGGAACATGAAAGAAGGGTTTGAGAGTTCAGCGACACGGTCAAACGCAACAATATCTGTATCATATGAACCCCAGAAGAGGAAGAGAGGGGGAAAGGTGCTGAAGGAGTCCTGGAACAAATTATAGCAGAGAAATTCCCCGACCTGGGAAAAGAAGTAAACGTTGAAATACAAGAGGCTCAGAGGACCCCCCTCAGACGTAATCTGAATCGACCTTCTGCAAGGCGTATCATAGTAAAAATGGCAAAATATAAGGACAAAGAGAAAATTTTGAAAGCAGCTAGGGAGAAAAGGGCCCTAACACACAAAGGCAAACCTATCAGAGTGGTGACAGACCTATCTACTGAAACGTGGCAGGCCAGAAAGGAATGGCAAGAGATCTTCAATGTGATGAACAGAAAAAATATGCAGCCAAGAATCCACTACCCTGCAAGACTGTCATTAAAATAGAAGGAGAGATAAAAACCTTTCCAAATAAACAGAAATTGAAAGAATTTGTCACCACTAAGCCAGCCCTACAAGAAATCCTGAGGGGGACGCTCTGAAGGAAAGGTTGCAAGAAACAAAGATACCAGAGACACCACCACAAGCATGAACTCCACAAAGGACACAAAGACGCTAAACCCACATATCTCAATAATAACACTGAATGTAAATGGGCTGAATGCTCCAATCAAAAGACATAGGGTAGCAGAATGGATAAAAAAACAAAATCCATCTATATGCTGTCTACAAGAAACTCATTTTAGACCTGAAGATACATTCAGATTAAAAGTAAGGGGATGGAGAAATATACATCATGCTCCTGGAAATCAAAAGAAAGCCGGAGTAGCTCTACTTATATCAGACAAACTGGACTTTAAATTAGAGACAATAACAAGAGATGAAGAAGGGCATTACATAATAGTTACAGGCTCTTGGGGCGCCTGGGTGGCTTAGTCGGTTAAGCGTCCGACTTTCGCTTAGGTCATGATCTCGAGGTTTGTGGGTTCGAGCCCTGCATCGGGCTCTGTGCTGACAGCCAGCTCGGAGCCTGGAGCCTGTTTCAGATTCTGTACCTCCCTCTCTCTCTCTGACCCTCCCCTGCTCACGCTGTCTCTCTCTCTCTCCTAGAAATAAATAAAAATATTTTTTAAAAAATAACTTAAAAAAATTAAAAAAAAATAGTTACAGGGTCTATCCATCAGGAAGAACTAACAATCATAAATGTCTATGCACCAATCATGGGAGCTCCTAAATATATAAAACAATTAATCACAAAGAGAAACAGGCTAATAGATAAGAATGTGCTAATAGCAGGGGACTTCAATACTCCACTTACAGTAATGGATAGGTCAACCAGACAGAAAATAACTAAAGAAATAATGGACTTGAAAGACATTTTGGACCAGATGGATCTGACAGATATATTTAGTACTCTACATGCTGAGGCCAAGGTATTCACTTTCTTCTCAAGTGCGCATGGCACATTCTCCAAGATAGATCACATACTGGGACATAAAGCAGCCCTCAATAAATATAAAAGAATTGAGATCATACCATGCACACT